>NW_022604742.1:0-133184 GCF_008692095.1 Etheostoma spectabile
ACTTTTCACTGCTGTGACGAAAAAACAACACAGACGGACAAAATGTTGCGTTTACTGGTAAACTGGTAAACCTTGTGACTGACGTATAACTGACTGCTATCTGTTGTGGAATTTACTCTGTCCTCTGTGCATTGTCTACATCTAGAAACTAAGCTGCTCGGTGCAGGGAACCACTCTGACTGGGATATGATCAGACAGTGGTTTACAGAATGGTAGAATGGCTTTGCAAAAACACTTGGAGCCTTCTATGAAAATTCCGTTAATTTAATCCGACGCATTTAAAATATCGCTCGATTACGCAAATTTGATCGTGGAAAGCCAAAATCGTGTTCGTGATTAAAATTTGATTAATTGTGTAACCCTACCCGTCAGATACTTCCAACAGTAGTAGAGTTGAAATTCTTGCTGCAGATGTGTATGAAACGCTGTTAGGAGACCTGAAGATAGCTGATACTATGTCTATAGCAGTAGATGGGTCCATAGACAAAACCGATACTGCTCAGTTGTGCATATTTGTCCGTTCTTTTGACGGCAAATACTTCCGAGAGGAGCTCGGCCTGCTGCCATTAGGACTAGAGGATGGGTTCGAACAGATTTTTAGAAGGATGCTCGGGTTCGGGTCGGGCTCGGTCACATCAGCGCGATAAGGCATTGAACATTTTGAATTTAAAACAGCTTATTATGTAGGTAATGGCGCTTGTTGCCCTGTGTGCATTGATGCGCTCATCTGTTGACATTTCCGAATGCCTTCCTACAATTGCTTAATAAAAGCGGGCTTTCCACACAAACAAACGTATGTGTCATTAGTATGAGAAACAAATGCGATTTTAACTGTGTCGGGCTAGGGTCGGGCTCAGACATAATTATCTTAATGCCTGTTGGGCTCGGGTTGGGTTCGGTTACTGCTCTGTCGGACGCGGGCCGGGCTCGGACAGAAAAATCTGGCCCGATCCGCACTCTAATTAGGACACACAACTGGCGATATAGTCTTTGGGAAAATCTCTGCTTTTTTTAAAGACAATGGTTTGGATATGAAATGTGCATGCATTCTTGTGACAGATGGGGCTACTTCCATGACAGGGAAAGTGAATGGTTTAGCAGCACGTTGGTCAGCCGAATGCTGTATTTTCCGACACTCCACAAATGCATCTCATCCCTTGTACAAATCACGGATTTGATGACAGATTTCATTGCGAGCTTGAAAAAGAACTTTGCTGCTCGAATTGGATGGACTTGTTCTGGCCACAGAACAATCACACATGTGCTTAATCATACATGTGGTGATTTAAAATATACTCACCTATAGGATTATTAGGAACACCATATTAAAACTGTGTTTGACCCCCTTTTGCCTTCAGAAACTGCCTTAATTCTATGTGGCATTGATTCAACAAAGTGCTGAAAGCATTCTTTAGAAATGTTGGCCCATATTGATAGGATAGCATCTTGCAGTTGATGGAGATTTGTGGGATGCACAAGTGGAGATGAGTGGTACCCGGTGGGGTCTTCTGCTGTTGTAGCCCATCCGCCTCAAGGTTGTGCGTGTTGTGGCTTCACAAATGCTTTGCTGCATACCTCGGTGTAACGAGTGTAAGTGTAATTTCAGTCAAAGTTGCTCTTCTATCAACTTGAATCAGTCGGCTTATTCTCCTCTGACCTCTAGCATCAACAAAGATTGTGAAATACTCAAAAAATTGACAGAAATTGCTTAAATCACCTTTCTTTCCCATTCTGGCATTCAGTTTGGAGTCCAGGAGATTGTCTTGACCAGGACCACACCCCTAAATGCATTGAAGCAACTATCATGTGATTGGTTGATTAGATAATTGCATTAATGAGAAATTGAACAGGTGTTCCCAATAATCCTTTAAGTGAGTGTATGTTCCCTCAGTGTGCAGTAGTAGCCTACACCCGTATTCTTTTGTTAGTTATAGTTGTGACTACTGTGCCCTTTTTATTTTATGCACTCTTTATTTTAATCACGCAAGTGGTGATTTAAAATATGTTCCCTCAATGTGCAGTAGTACACCTGGTATTCATGTGTTATAGTTGTGAATCCTCTGCACTATTTTAGTTTAGTTGTTGGGTCAAATGTGTTGCAAGATGTTATTTTGTTTCAAAATGAAACTTAATGTTATTGCTAATAGCCTATTGTGCACTATTTTTTCTATGCCCATTGTTATCAGACAGGTCAGATTTGTAGCCTAGGAAGGCCTAGGCTTCTTTTGTAAGTGGACAAAGTAGGGGCTACCTCAGATTCTGTTCAGTAGCTTTGATTGTTTTCTGTGCACATTTTGCTGTGCAAACTGACCAAAGTTGAAAGAAAAACAATGAATAAACCTTACATTTTTTTCAATATACTTGTTTGTGTTTCTTTTCAAATTTGTCATTGCGAGCTGCTTCGCCGCTGAAATTATTGGCCCAGCAAACCTTCTTGGTTGAAAATCTGGCCAAACTGAATTTGTAATTGAACAGCCCTGGTATAGAGCAATATCGAAGACAGCACAGACCCCCTTTGCCTGTATTGTGTTGACTGTACTGTTGATTGCAAATGAAATAAAAAGATGCTCAAAAATATACACTCACCAAAAGGATTATTAGGAACACCTGTTCAATTTCTCATTAATGCAATTATCTAATCAACCACTCCCATGGCAGTTGCTTCAATGCATTTAGGGTGTGGTCCTGGTCAATACATTCTCCGGAACGCCGAACTGAATGTCAGAATGGGAAAGAAAGGTGATTTAAGCAATTTTGAGCGTGCGTGGTTGTTGGTGCCAGACAAGCTGGTCTGAGTATTTCACAATCTGCTCAGTTACTGGGATTTTCACACACAACCCTTTCTAGGGTTTACAAAGAATGGTTGAAAAGGAAAAAAACATCCAATAGAGGGCAGTCCTGTGGGGGAATATGCCTTGTTGATGCTAGAGGTCAGAGGAGAATGGGCCGACTGATTCAAGTTGATGAAGAGCAACTTTGACTGAAATAACCACCAACTCAGGTATGCAGCAAAGCATTTGTGAAACCACAACATGCACAACCTTGAGCCGGATGGGCTACAACAGCAGAAGACCCCATCGGGTACTACTCATCTCCACTACAAATAAGAAAAAGAGGCTACAATTTGCAAGAGCTCACCAAAATTGGACAATTGAAGACTGGAAAAAATGTTGCCTGGTCTGATGAGTCTCGATTTCTGTTGAGAAATTCTGATGCTAAAGTCAGAAGTTGGTGTAAACAAAATGATAACATGGATCATCATGCCTTGTTACCACTGTGCAGGCTGGTGGTGGTGGTGAACTGGTGTGGGGGATGTTTTCTTTAGGCCCCTTAGTGCCAATTGGGCATTGTTTAAATGCCACGGCCTACCTGACAATTGTTTCTGATAGGGATGAGCGAGTACAGCATTATCTGTATATGTATCTGTTTACCACATGAACAATCCGTATCCGTACTCGGACTGGGCGGGCCTAAACCGGAAGTGGTCAGATTTAACAGGAAGTGGGTCGGGTTCTCTTGAAATGTGCGGGGCTTCAACCGGTATGTATTTTAAGCATGCAATGATAGGAGTTGATCAAAAATTGTTATATTTATTGCTGATTTGAAAACTATTTCCATGACAGCATCAAGCTTCAGATCAATGGTGTTGTCATGGTAACAAACAAACTATATACAGAACGTTTTGCAACAATGAATACAACACATGCAGTTGCAATTATGAAGTAAAATGTAATGAACAAGAGTTTTCATACTCAATATAACTTTCTTTTTTAACTTTTTATTTTTTATGATCAGTGTGATTTTTTTTGTTTTGGGTTCTTTTTTATTTTTTATTTCTTTATTTCCACACAAGGTAAATGTGTGTGTGTGTGTGTGTGTGTGTGTGTGTGTGTGGTGTGTGTGTGTGTGTGTGTGTGTGTGTGTAAGAGAGAGACACAGAGAGAGGGGGGGGGGCAGCTGACAGTAAAAAAAAAAAAAAAATCTCCGATGGCAGAGACGCAACGGGAGTTGCATTTAAACCAAGCAGCACGTCTGAAACCCACGTTCACCAGAAATCTACTGGTTACTATGTAAGGACTACAAACCGAAGTTAAAAACCAACCTGAAGCTGAAGAAACCCTAAACGTTAACGGAACAGATCCGCAGACCCCATTGACTGCCTGACGGAGCGAGAGCGCGGGAGCGCGAGAGCGTGAGAGCGAGCGAGCGAGCGAGAGAAAGAGAGAGAGAGAGAGAGGAGAGAGCGCATTTCTCCATGTTCTGTGTGTGTGTGATTGATCCCAGCGGGTTTGTAGGCGGGGGGGGAGGGCGCGCTGTGATTATCACAGAACGCTGCGCGGCCAGTTGAGGAGTTGTTTTCAATCCGAGCACGGATATTGACTCATATTACTCGGATAAGACTTGTACTGGATACTCATTTCAGCCGGATACTCGGATCACCCCTAGTTTCTGACCATGTCCATCCCTTTATGGCCACCATGTACCCATCCTCTGATGGCTACTTCCAGCAGGATAATGCACCATGTCACAAAGCTTGAATCATTTCAAATTGGTTTCTTGAACATGACAATGAGTTCACTGTAGTAAAATGGCCCCCACAGTCACCAGAACTCAACCCAATAGAGCATCTTTGGGATTTGGTGGAACGGGAGCTTTGTGCCCTTGATGTGCATCCACAAATCTCCATCAACTGCAAGATGCTATCCTATGAATATGGGCCAACATTTCTAAAGAATGCTTCATCACCTTGTGAATCAATGCACGTAGAATTAAGGCAGTTCTGAAGGCAAAAAGGGGGTCAAACACAGTATTTACACTGTAAAAAAAGATTAGTTGACCCAACTTAACTACGTAAAGTCATCTTGTTGCTTTGACTGAGTTAATTTGAGTCAACTTATAGCATCAAGGTTATTACACTTCAAAACACGAGTTCATACAGCAAGCAGTCGGTTGACTCAACTTTCTGTATCAAGTAAGTTAGACTTGAAAATATTATTTGCGATAACTTTGAGATGTTGGTTGAATTTATTTCATCAAGTTGCCACAACTGTGAATCAAGTTTACTCAACATGGATTGAATAATTGATACAACTCGCGATTTGTTGACTCAACTTTCTATATCGAGCAATGTGGACTGGAAAACATTAATTAAGAGAACTATAAGAATGTTGGTTGAACTTATTTATTAAGTTTGAGCTACATTCTTTTCTACTGCTCTATTGCCAAGGTACTTGAGTTTACAGACATTGCTAAATTTCACTAATTTAAGCAAACTAATATCTGCAAAGTATCTACATGAGAATTGGCCAGTCAAACTTAAATATTAACACATGAAAAATCTGCTGAAAAGACAATAAGGACTTTTATAAAAAACCCAACAAGTCCAACTTTGAGTGTTGAGCATTGTTGCAGGAAAATGAACTGAAATCTCCACTCTGTTCATGTTTTCATTATAACATAAAATACAAATTAGTGTCTGCAAGAGAAATTTCCTCAAAAGAAAAATGTTAAAACATGAAAACGTAAAAAAACTGTGGTGGCCCACAGAAGGGCTTTACATTTCTTTTCTTCTTACAACATAGTGGAAAAGAAATTGGAAAAAAACTAGAACACTTACTCAGGGCCAAATGCAGAAACATCATCCTAAGCCATCACACTAACTGAGCAGTTTATTCTTTAAAGAGTGGACTCTGGGAGTGCACATCTCAGACCGATTCCCATGAACAGGCGCTGAATCACCTCAAAAGTATATTTTGTGTCTTTTGGATAGTCAAGGTTCAGCATGTACAGCAGGCCCATCAGGTTCACAAAAGCGTTGGGTACATCACCAAGATGACGCATGACAATCTTTTCCTCAATGACGATGGCAACATCGTTGTAGGAAACTGGAAGGGGCTCCTTCACATCTTCAACGACCAAAAGGATTCCAATCATCATTCCCTTGATGACGTCCTCTCCAGGATCTGTTGGCTTCATGCAAAACAAACATAACAAAAAGGGGCCGGTGCTTTAGACATGTTTTGCTATATCTACACAGAGGATGCCTGAAATGATGTGTAACCATGCCCATTGTGAACTTGTTTTTGTTGAACAACATTTTGCTGCTTACCTCACATCTCTTCATCAATGTAGAAGGATTTTCCTTCACGTACCATGGCAGCCCCTGCAAAGCTGCTGCTCTCTTCCTTTGGTTTGATGCCTGCAAAAATACGATACGCGAATTCAGTGTATTTCAAAACTGATTTTTGTCAACCCTCAAATGACGGAAACTGAGCTTCAGTCCAGAGAGGCAACTTAAACTGACCTCACCGACAGATTTTATTCAACAAACCCAGCATTTCTCTCTCCATGTCCTCCATCCAACAGAGATATTTTCTTATTCAATTTGTATCAAAGTGCCTATCCAATCATATTAATTAGAGGTTACTGTCTGTCATAATCTAAATCTCGGTCCCACTCCTCAGTGGGGTTGCAACCCCACAAACAACTATGCACTTACATCCTTGTCGAGACTCTCCATTAAGGATGTCATTTCTTGAACTTCCTCGAAGCGCTTCAACCGGAATAACTGAAGAAGTTTATGCAGATGGCTGTCCAGACCCTCATAGAACTTATTGATGTCCATTGACATGAGTCTGGTGAATTCCTTGATGATCTATGTGGAGAAGTAACATGACAGTTTTAGTTTAAGCTGAAAGTCACCTAAATTTTCACATTTGATAACAGTGGAGACTTGTCTCATGGTGCATATTTCATTATTGGTAACTTCAACAATCTGTGTCCTCAGACTGGCAGAATGGCTTGTGTGGCAGGTTATTGAATTTTATTAATGTTTACATCAGACTGACATGTCAGTGCTTTGTTATGTTGTCATAATATTCATACATGCTAAGTAACAAGGCTGTAAGTTTAACAAATCAGTATGTACTACTATGATTTTAGTAGTTAAAATAATTCATATGAGTTAAAGCATTATTTAATATCAATATATAGGAGTGGCCTACAGAAAAGATCAATTCATGTTTAATGTGTCAAATATTGTGTTAGTCATGACAGTGCAAGTTATTGCTTGTGTCTGTTGATTAAAAAAGATGAAATAGTTTCATGTTTGTATATTCTGGGTCACATCAGAAGTCAAATTACAGGTATACAGTAAATTGTTGTGTGTTTTTACTGTTATGTAAAAATGGGTCACTTTTGACCCTTAACATCATTAAAGTGTTCCATAAATGTGTTAAACAATTTTTAATTCTACTCCCAATATTTTACTTTAGGAGCACATGTACTCAATGGAAGGAATGTTAGCATTGAGCCCTGCAACATACACAATACAACATTACTACTATGCTATGACTAAGACATTTTTTTTTACAAATTTTACCTGTCTTTCAGTAAAAAGGGCTGGCCATCTGACTCTCATTTCGGCCACAGGTGGCTCCTCTTCAACAATCTCCTGTCTTCTCAGTGCGTATGTGGCATTCATTGCATCATCGATGTAGGCCAGGTTTGGGGTGGTTTTTCTCATCTCCTGGACCATCTTTTCTCTATCTTCTTCAAGACTTCGGCTGTCTTTCCCTGGGGGAGATCTGGAAGAAATTTGTTTCAGACCGTCGAGGTTTCTTCACTTTGTTTCTCTTCCCTCGTGTGTCCCCAGCACCTCTTTTCTCAGAATTAACCTCCAGTTCTCGGCAGCCCAAATTTTTCAATTTCTGTCTGTAATTGCCCATCTTGAACTTTATGCTGTGTTTCCATCCATACCATCCACATGTGGAGCCAGGTTCTGTAAGGCAAGGGTGTTTTTCAACGAGTGCCTTGGCTACACATCCAAAATGTTCAAGTGTAGGGTAGGTCATGAATGAATATATTTTTTCAACAAGTTTGAGCAGAATCTCAGACTTCATGTCCCTTGAAATGGATAGAAGTGCTCCACTTTCTCTAAAAGCATCATTGCCCTGCCTGAGCCTCAGCTCAACATCATATGAGAAGGTGGGAATGTGAAAATGAGCTGGCCATTGCTGTGAACGCTGACCTGCAAAGCACTCTGTTTGGCTGCTCAATGAAGAAGATGTCGTCGGAGATGATGTTTGAGCTGAAGAAGATGCTGCCGGAGACAAAGGTACAGCAGAGCCAAAAGTGTCCAAACTTGAGTCTGAAGAGACAGGGCAGAAAATGACTTGCAATGTCACCTTGTCCTTTGGTAGATCGTCAACACACGTGAGGTTACAGAAGTCTTTGAAATCCTCATCTTCATATTGAAGGTCAAATGAAGAGTGTAACTGCAGTTTGTTTTTCAACACCCGTTTCAGGCCATCAACGGAATCTGGAACTGAGTCCAAGCGGAGCTTTCTAATGTCCTTTGCTGAAACGATCACACGCAACAGCATCTTCTTGCGACTTTGAAACTCTCAGGACTTCTCTGGCGATGAAGGAAAAAAAGAATGTAAGAAAAAACAAAATGAACAATAAACATTATTAACCATGAACATGCATACATACACATTTTCTTCTGTTTAAAACCTGTTTTTACGTTCATGGACATACTGCATGTTTTTCAGAGCAAGAAGAACACACCATTTAAAAAGTAAAATAACAGCCCAACTATACCTTAATGAAGCAAAAAAACTTTTGATGTCACCATCAGTTTCCCTGCTTTTGTGTATGGATACAAGGGTTGATATCCATTTAGTTCGTGTAATTCCACAATCACCAGTTCAGAAGACTGTTTTTCATCAACTCATAACTGCGCAGGTGCTCCATGTACCATGCATGGTATGGTTCTATGAGGAAGGACACTTTGCTGGACACAACTACAATTTTAACCAGCTTCCCAAAGTCAGGCAGGCCACTGGTGTGCCCCACGGACAGAAACATACCCTCTGAATACTTTGTGCCATACAGGCAGGCATTGGTTGCAAGAGACAATAGACTTATGTTTCCAAATTTTAGCTCTACAGCCCGCCTCATGGAGTGCTCAAGTGCATCAGGTGAAACAACTGCAGTATGTCCAACTTCCAGATCAGGTCTGAAAAGACTTGGCAAATCTAGATGGTAAGCTAAAGTAAGCTGGTGTTTTGTTGATAGAGTGAGCAATATGTTTCTGAAATTGTGAGAATCATGCACCAACCTTTTAAAAAAGTTGTGCTTAGCTTCAAATCTAATAGTCCAGAAATCAACTAGGGGACCAAATCTCCGAATCAGTTCAGGATAATGTTCTAAGAAGTGGTGCTTGGGCAGGAGGTGGAAATCAGGAAACACCTCTTTTAATAGGCACCTGTGATCGGAGATTTTACACTCCAAGTATGCCAATGTCTCTTCTGAAAAATGTCCACTAGCTAGAAGCTCTACTATTTCTTTCAGATCTAATAGAATCCCCCAAACTTTGTCATCTTCTGGTATAATGTGACCGATCATTAGAGGCAGAAGTCTCAATAGTGTCCAGTTTTCGTGGCAATTCCCACCAATAGATTTTTTGATGCAAAAGACTTTGAAATTGGATTAGGTCTGTTGGTTTTATCTGTAAACTTGAAAGGGAAGGATTCAATTATGGAATTCAGCTCATCTATTGTAAAGTAGCGTTTGGATATCAGAGACTTTATGCATAGACTTAATTCCCGTGGCACTATTCCTTCAAAAAGGTCGTGCATAAAATCTGGGGGAAGCCCTGGACTGTGTGGAAATGAGAAAGTCTATCGAGAACACAGTCACTCTTTACTCCATTCACAGAAACAAACTGATGTCTTTTTAATTCCAGAAGGTCCTGTTTGTGAGATTCAACTGTCCGGAGTGGAAATACTCTCTCCTTTACCTCGTGAATGTCAATATCTTGCCGACTAGCTAAACAAAACCGGCAAAATTTGTCGACATTAAAATTCTCATGAAACCCAGCAAGTGAATGGGCCCCCAAGTTGTCTGCAGACACATACAGCACAGTACCTCTAACAGTTGTTCCCAATTTCTGAACATACAATCCTTGCTGCTCAAGTACTTCAAGGTCTTTTATCAGTGGTTCAAGAATGGCTCCATACCCATATTTCTTCACATCATTGCTATGACACAGACATGCAAGGTAGATTGACTGTACAGATGATCTATATCGTATAGGTAAATTTGAAATGACCCAATAAACTGCACAGATCTTGTGTTTTTTTTTTGATGTTCCTAGTGGGTTGCACACTTCAAAGTCGTCTATGTACAGTCCTAGGGCAATGCTAAGATCTTTTGACGATAGCAAAATATTGTCTTTGTAATATAGACCGTCTCTGTATGTTTTGTACTGAGACAAGTGTTCAACTCTTTCAATATGTCCTGTCTCCAAGACTTTATCTATCACATCACTGCGATTTAACAGCTCTGTCAGGACTTTCAAAACCGGAATATAAACAAATTTCCGTCTTGAAGATGTATCTAAAACATATTCAATCGGCTCAATCACTTTAAAATTTTTCTTGTAAAAAGTTTCTCTTTTGTATTCAGAACCAAAAGGCCCGTCTTTTGACAGGAAACTTAGGGGGTTAACTTTTTTAACTATCTCTGTTATAGCAGCAGTGACTGCACTGTTCACTGCACAATTATGGTTGATCAGTACACTTTCAATTATTTTTGGTGTGTACTCTTCTACAACTGAGCTAATACTACAAAGCTCATCTATTATTTCCTGAGTTGTTGTTTTAGACACATGCAAATGTGTTTGCATACGCAGTAAGAGAGATGCAACTTTGTGTTGAAGTAAATCATGCAGGTCTAGATCCTCTATGAAATAATCTGTTAAGTCTAGATCGTCTGAGTGTGTCTCAAAGTTTGTACTTTCAGAGTTTAAAGTGCCCTGAATGAAGGTTTGATACAGGTTTTCTCGAAAATTGTCAACAGTACAGAGGTGATGTTTCTTACTCTTATGTGCACGAAAAGTACTGTACACACTTGACTGAAACCTACATTCTTTATACGGACATTTAACAGTTTCCTTATTGTGTATGTGTATTTTCAAATGTGCAAATACTGTGAATCACTACAAGTCTCTGAAAAATTGCACAGTTCACAATTTAACTTGCAGTCACCTGCTTTGAACGGGCTTGACTATGGTCTCTTGTTAAATGTTTTTTCAGAGATGATTCTGTCCTGAAGGAGCACACACAGTCTGCATAGACACAGGGAAGAGGACAGTTTCTTGCCTGATGACAGTGCTTCAGCTTATAATGGACAATTAGTGTGCGTTGGTTCGGCGAGGAGAAATTGCAACACTTGCAGGACCACCTCATTGAGGGGCAGTTGCCACAAACAGCACAGCCTACACTGAAGTGTTGTAACCCTGTACAGAAAACAAAGGGGAAAAAAAAAACATACAACAGTTATCAGCAAAATTGGCTTGATTGCATAAATATTTTTCATGTTGTATCAAATATTTATTTTATTTAATAATTGCCTAAAACAGTTGTCCTATATAATTGGAGTCATCCAGTGCAAAAATGAACATAATGAACATTATAACTCAAAAGGACTATTTACAATATTTACATTTAAAAAAAAAAAAAGACTTAAATGTATGCCAATCTCAAAACAGTGACGCCATTCTTCTATGTAGAACGGTTACAGACTATCTGTGATCATATTAGACTATTTTGACCTGGAGTTATCTATTGTTTTAGCTTTCCGTCTTTTATGTTTATTAAATGATTGAAATATGAACCAGAGGTGCCGTTTGGATCATACACAATCCCTTCGGGTCGACACGATTTCAAACGGCATAGGGCTCCTTTCCCATTGGCCAACAAACCCACGTCTGATCTCCAGCTGGCGGCCTGCGTGACCGTTCACCCCCACTGCTGCGCGAGTGTAACGGCACACATATCACTATGCAGTTAAAAACAATCACCTATCACTACGTGTTTATACAGCATCTAACTCTACATAAATATATACACACACATATATATATATATATATATATATATATATATATATATATAGTCCGTACACTACGGCGGTGGTCCGTATTTTTCCACTCCTCTTCCCCACGGACCATGAGCTGCTCTGTTATCTCGCTGTCTGGTCAAAGCTGTACCAGATTGATTGATGGCGAGCAAAGCTTCTTGTGCAGGTCGCAACGTCACGTAAATTGGCGGGTGGACCCGGACATATCGATTTTACTGTTCACACATTTTTCCATAGACGACAAGTCTCGCACCGTTTCACTCGTATAAAAGTAGCGTTATTTTATTGGTGCCGAATACTTGTTACAGTTGAATGAGGCTCAACCAGAGCTACATTAATACTTGCCGTGACACTCCGGCGCTAGCTTAGCCAGCTAGCGCTAGCTAGCTAACGTTACATGCTACAGCATTTCCAAAAAACGAACATGAAATATTCATCGCATGTTATGTTGACGGATAATTTGAAACGGAGAGACATTAGATGACCAATGCACATTAAACAGATGAATAATTAAGCTAAAACAATTTTAAATGTACTTACTTGGACGGCTCGGCTCCGAGGAAAAAAGATGGCGGTCAGCTCAGATTTTGAGAGTTCAATGCTGCGCGTGACGTCACTGCAGGCGCATGCGTGTTGGTTGAAATGCCCACCTTGACCTATTTTCTGAAGTGAACTGAATGGATTCTTATAAGTTTTTTATGAGCTTTCGCGCTTTTTTCAAGTTGTAGTTGTGGTTACTCTTCTTACTTTGTTGTAATAGGCAATAAGTTCTCTCAGCTTGTTAAAAATAGTCCCTCTGGCTAAAAGCCCAAATCCTTTTAACAGTGTATGGTGTTCCTAATAATCCTAAAGGTGAGTGTGAGTGTATATGCTGTACATATCAGTTAAAATATGCTAACATCAGAATACTAGTATTTCTTTAAAGAATCAAGTATGATTCAGGGTCTAATACATTATTTTAGTGGGACGCATGTATCTTCGGAGTTTCTCTCACACCGCTATATTCAGCTTTGTAGATTTATTCAATCACTATTACATTATTGCCGCCACTGCTTCAATATTTTATGAAATGTCATGATGTCGTAATTACACGACTCAAGGGCTCCCCTAAACTCAAAAAATCCCCTTTCTCCCCCCTTTGAGGGTGAGCAACTGGAACATTGAAAGGACATCATTATTGCAAAGTCAGGTGTGTGTGTGTGTGTGTGTGTGTGTATTTTCATTTGTTACTATGGGGACTGATAATGGTTGTGGGTTGGACTGGGATAGAGGGGAGGGGAGGGAGAGAAAGACCATTCACTCAAATCCTACACATTGACAACTGTACTGCTACGGATACTGTACTGATTGCAGATTCCTGATGTATGATAGTTTAAACATTGACAGCAGAGGGATGAAGGGTCTTACATTTTCCAGTTGAATGTACACAAAGTAAACAACCCAGTCAAAAGAGGTAAAGTTCTGACCCACCTAAAGTCTCTGACATCAGACATTATGTTCTTACAGGAAACTCACTTTAAGAGTGGCTCGTATGGCAGGTTAAAAGCAAATTGGATAGGGAAAGTTGACCACTTAAACTTTTCATCCAAAGCAAGAAGTGTAGCCATTCTAGTGAGAAAACGTGCCCTTTTTACAGAAAAAAAACTATTTTATTACATACTATAGTATTTTAGTGAGGGCAACTTTAAAACTGTCCTCGACACATATCTTCAGGTCCTCCACAAAGAATGTACTGGATTTATGGAGAGCAATGAACCCTTCAGGTAGGGACTTGTCATTTTATTCACCTGTATATAGCTCCTACAGTAGGCTACACTACTTCCTGGTGGACAACAGACTCGTACCGTCCACATTAAATGCTAAATATCACAGCATTCTGATTTCAGATCAAAGCCCACTTTGTGTTTAGATCATGTAGATAACCAAACGCCTCTTGGAAACTGAACTCGCACTCACGCACCGAAAATATATTAATTTTAATACTTAAAAGAGAATTCTGGTCAATTTCCACACGTAGCTTGTTGTTTGGAAATTTGGAGTGCTGTCATTAGCCAGAAAAATGAAAACAATCAGTGCTTCTACACCTTGTTATGGATATTGTTATGGAGCCTTTTCCACATGGAGTGAGAGGGGTGCCCAGTGTATTGGTGACTTATACGTGGGAGGTGTCTTTGCTTCATTCACACAACTACAGAGGAAGTATTAGCTGGGGAATAATAACTTAATCGTTACCTACAAGTTAGGGCCTACTTTCAGAAATACTTAAAATATTTTGAGACTGAATCACAATCTAAAATAGCTGACTGTCTGAAATTATCTCCTAACTAAAGTAAACTGATATCCCGCATCTATAACAATCTCTTATTAGTAATTAATAAGTTCCCCATCGACTGAAAATTATAAACGTAAGTGGGAAGAGGAACTTGGTGATTTTAGGAAAGAAAGTCTTGAAAAAATACATAATTGTTCAGATAACGCAAGACACTGTCTTGTCCAATTTATAATTATACATAGACTTGGAGAAACTACATAACATATACCCAGAAGTGTCAACTATGTGTGATAAGTGCCACTCTTCTGTAGCAAACCTTCTCCATAGTTTTGCTCTAAGCCCAAGGGTCCAATTGTTCTGGATTGATATAACAGTTTGTCTGACATCATAAATACTTCAGTCAAACCCTTTTAAGTGATTTGTATGTTAAAGCATATACTTTAATAAAAATAATATTTAGTTTGTTGAGATTTGTGATCAGGGTACAGATATGGTGTCTCAGCTCCACCTACTTTGGCTGATCACCTATACAGGTAGTAGGGTGAAAGTGATTTTATTGAGGTGGTGGGAGTAGAAGGGACACAACAGAGAGTAATAAACAGGGATGAAAGCATCGACAGCAAACCTTATATTCTGCAATGTAATTGTAAGACATATTTTACTTTTAAGAAACAATTACAAATAAAACAAACTGTTGCCAAAAAGGAACTACACGCTGTATTCACTTAGGTTATGTCTGTTGACAAAGTTTTTCAGCTGTTTCATTGTTGTCTTCTGAAAAAAAAAAAAAATTCATTATGAAGAAATGTTGACAACAGTTTAGTTATGACTGAGGGTAGGGGAGAGCCGGGACGATTGAAACGCGTGACGGATGAAACATTCCAGTTTTCTCCGAGTGCAATGATGATAGACAGACTTCTTTAGGTCTGAACATAGAGCATGTTAACCTCCTTCTATCAGCCAAATATCTTCCTGTTATTTTCTTTCATCACGGAGTTACAGCCGATAAACGCGTTTTGATGGTCAAAAGTAAACTTCATTAGCGGTCACATTTTTTCGATTATTAACGAGGGTTTTTCATTTAAAGGTTTGACTGCATGCTTATTCGGTAGACCAGTTAGTGTTCTCCACAATTCCAGACTTTCATATTTCATGCTCGTTTACATGAGAAGCAAAACAGGCGATAATGTCATATATCTAGGTCGGGACAGTTGAAACAGCTGTTTCAACCGTCCCCGACCTGGCTGGTACTCCATGGATTTTAAGTAAATGCACAAATATCTGTGTTCATACAATTATTTATGGAGGTGAGACATGGAAAAGCAGTTTTAGAAAGATGAAAATATATTTCGATCGATTTTCCCCATGTTATCCTATGGAGACTGACGGGTTGGGGGGCGTTATTTGGATGTCCAGTGGTATAACCCATGTAGAAACCTAGTGAAATGACATTTTCTACAATAGAAACATGATATAAATAGAAAAACTTACTGTTCTAGCTATGAAAATAGCACAATCATCCACAGTGCATGATATTTCAATAACCGCTTTATACACGCTTCAGGATGACGGCAATTAGTTATTAACAGACATTCACAAAGACGCATAGTCCTGCACCAATCTATCTATAATAACACCTCTTGGAAGTACCATCCATGATATACAGTAAAATATTAAAGTTGTTGGAAGTTTATATGGCTCAAACTGTATGTTTCATTCGTCCCCGCATGCTGTTTCATTCGTCCCGTCCAGGAGGGACGGATGAAACATTACGCACGTCCCACTTTCGCTGCAATAACTCCTGAACGGTTTTGTCCAAAGCTTTGTTAATTACGTTTAATTAAAAAGTGTTTCAACTGTCCCGGCTCTCCCCTACAACATGTGTTGATATACTGGTATTTTGATGGGCCTGTGAAACTAGAAACTAGAAAGTCCTAAATGTCAATCTAACGCATTGGCTCTCAATCTGTGTGGCGATAAATGACAAGTGGAGCACGAATAACAGGAATCAATCAACAGTAGTTTTAGTGACGCAATTGTTGACCTAGCAAAGCAGCATACCAAGTAAGTTAATTCAATACTCATTCAAACACACACTGTGCGATGCGGTGCACTGTCCTTGTAACTATCTCAGCCCTGACAATTGTGCCACTATAATGCATAAAACTGGTGGTTTGCAGGGTCTGGTGAAGTGGTAGAGTAATGTATTGAGACGAACACGGCAACATCAAGTACTTAACTGAAAAACAAATAAAGAAGAAAACTCTGGCACCTGGCAAAATGAAACCCAGCAGAGAGGTGAAGTCACTCCCCTTCAGGTGGACTACCATAGGCCCTTATTTTGGAAGAAATAATGTATGTACTGTAGTGAATTTATTATAATTTATACAGTTTATTGATCCCCTGCGGGAAAATTACAATTTGTTAGTAATCACTACACACACATGCTATTCATGCACAAATGGAGAGATGGGCTGCCAGCTTTGATCCCATTTGATTTAAGCCATGAATTAAATCAAGAAAGTCTCAGTTTGTCACAAAACCTTTGTAGTATAAAACTGTAAAAATACATAATTAGAACACGTCAAAGTAGCATGGGTGACGTCTCACTGAAGCTATGTTGATTGTGGGTTTTTACAGGAATGTAAAGTTAGCTGTAGGCTTGCATCATTCTCTTAATACATCCATGGCTTGCATGTCATAACTTAAAAAAGGTTCAGAAACTACAATTTCTGGACAGCTATCAGGAGGGATGGCCTTGCTTCCACAAGTCCAGGCTACCTCATCACGCATTCTGCACCATGTGCTAGACAGATATTGACATAAATAACTAAGGGGCAACAGTTAACAAACAAAGTCCCACATATCAGTAGGCTAGCTTCTCACACCCGCCATCATTTGCATTAGTTAGGGGTAGTTATAAATGTTTCCTTAAAACAAACGACTTTACGAACAATTGTATCCACTATGTCTTACAGTTGGCCGCAGCCTGAAGTAGTTATTTGCTGTGAAACAAAATCAGTTCAGAGGGGCACTAAAAGTTTTGGGAGCTTGTGTGTTGCCGCCATCCTGTGGGGTTCAGGGGACGAGGCCAGAGGCGGTGTTGGAAATATAACTGTCTATGGACATAACACAATGATTCACATTTTCTTTTTGTTTTAATGTAGCGTATTCATTTAGAACAGTAAACAGTCAGTTTCACCATAACTCCTTTAGTAAATGTCCTACAACGCTTTTTTATGGACACCACTGCAGCCAGTCAGAATTGAGTATTCACACAGACCATGGTATAATGTAAGATAAAGGTAACAGTTTGGCTATTTTTTGGCCTAATTGAATTTATGAACATTATGAAAATTACCTTGACATCATAACAGGGAGGCCAGCTGTGACGAGCTCAGTTAATGATGCATAGCATACAATAGGGCTATTTGCTAGGCCAATGTGATGGTAACTGACATAATGCAATGCCACCCATGTCAACCTTTTAAAAGCCTATCTGAAAATATCTGACCCATGTTATTGTGTAGCCTATAATTGTGTCTCTTCCAGGCTTCAATCTGTGTTTTTTAGTAGTTGCTTTAGGCCTATTTTAAGCTGCTCCATGAGAAAATTATTACTTAGAGTAATAATAATAATACATTTTATTTAAAGACGCCTTTCTTGGCACTCAAGGACGCCGCACAGGGAATTCATAAATTAACAAGTTGGGTGGGGAGGGGATCAAGTTGACAAGTAGATGGCTTGGATTTCCGGGTGAGTTCTGTGATTTCTGAAATAGTGGGGAGACGGAAGGAGGAGAATGAGTGTGTGGATGAGTGAAAGTCATCTGAGATGCTGAGGTGAGGGATTGATCCAAGATGCTGGTGGATGTTCTTGATTTTTTCTGTGAAAAAGGAGATTACCGAGTTGCAGAAGGAGGTAGTATACCAATGGGGAGGGAGAAAGTCCTGGGGTTGGGTGACATTGTTGAGTAGGGAGAACAGTGACATGAGTACTTAATTTCCCTTCACTATCCAGAAGAAGGCTATGCGTTAACCTGGTCTGACATCTTTAACACAGAAGTACTTAGGCCTATTTATTAGCTCACTCCGCCTCCTATTGGTTAGACAAAAATATATGGGCACAAAATATTGGACAGTATATAAGAAAACATTTCTTGTGCCTACACGTACAGCCATTCATCCACTCATTCATTCCTCTACACAGTAATAATTTATTTATTTTAATCTAGGAGGTAATGATGAGCCAAACAATGTATTTATTTATCAAAGGTCAGGCTAAGAGAATTAGGTGTGATGGAATCAGGAAGGAAGAAACCTTTTGCAAACCTCTACACAGTTATGCTTGGGGTGTGGGATTTTTTGCAGAAATGCAGACTCTGAAAGGATTTTCAGCTTGGTCACTAAAAACACAATCACACAATCATACACAGCACAATGTGGAGTGAAATTCATTGTGTACCCGTCCAGATCAATAATAACAATAAAATCCATAAAAATAGCAATATACAACACAATAGAGTAATGTAATATAAAATGAGGTGGTGGGTGGGGGCTAGCCACAGTTATCATTGAGCAGACATACGGCCTAAGGGAAGAAGCTCCTCCTCATCTTCTCTGAGTTTGTTCTCGGGCAGCGATAATGCCTCCCTGATGTCAGAGAGAACAGTGAGTTGCTGTTCCCTGAGAACCCTGTGGCCTTAGCCTTGTCGCGCCCTGCACATTGGGGAGAGGAGTTATAATGATCTGCTCAGCCAAGCGGAGTACCCTCATAAGAGCCAGTGGCTCCTGCCCATCCAGGTGGTAAAGCTCCCAGACAGAATACTCTCTATGGTACATGTGTAAAAGTTCCTGAACACCTTGACGGGGAGCTGTATTGTCAGCAAACTGGTGTCTGACGTGGCAATGCACTTGTAGGTGTATAATGAGTAAAGCAGGGGGCTCAGTACACAGCTTTGGGGGGCTCCAGTGTTGAGTGTAGGGGGGATGAGACATGGTTGCCCACTCACACTACTTGGGGTCTGCTGGTCAGAAAGTCGAGGACCCAGCTGCACAGGGAGGAGTGCAGACCTTGGTCTCTCAGCTTTGTGGCAAGTCTGGGAGAGGGTTATTGTGTTAAATGTTGAGCTATACTCCACAAACAGCAGTCTAATATCATTTCCACATTTGTTGTCTAAGTGGGCTAGAGTTTTGTGGAGCATGTAAGCCATGGCGTTGTTTGTGAATCTGTTGCGTTATGCATTATTGCAAGGGGTCTAGGCTGGCAAGTAAGAAGGATGAGGTAAGAATCTTTTAATCATCTTCTCAAAACAATTTATCAGCACAGATGAAAGGGTGATAAACATTTAAACAGCTAGGCTTTCTTTGGAACAGGGACCATGATAGACTGTTTAAAGCAGGTGGGAATAATAGACTGTGAGAGAGAGAGGTTGAATATTATCATGAACACGGATGCTAGTTGGTCAGCACAGGCTTTAAGGACATGGCCCGTAATACTGGGCCAGCTGCCTTCCTGATGTTTACACAAATACAAACACATTCTTTGTTTTCTTATTTAATTATAATATAAAAGTGAATTAAATTTAAATGGTTACATGGTATTTTTTTACTTAACTTTTTTTGTCAGTCTCAGAACGTTAGTCAGGCAATAGGGCATTATGAACACAGTGGTGCTTGCCTGTAAGAGAGGAAGTCTTTGTTAACCCCCCGTGACAGGTTTCACCTTCCCGTTATATACGCTATCTGCATGGAGTTTTGAAGAGTGTAAACACACTTGAAACCGCTTTACCGGCATTGCTGTTGTTTCGCTCCGTCAGCACCACAGCTCTGCATGTGTGTGTCGGCAGTCGGAGCTCTGCTTGTTCGGTACCCAACCCTAGTAAACATTAGGGATGAGCCGAGTACTCGGCTGAAACGAGTATCCGGTACGGATAAAGCACTTTTGCCGAGTACAAGTATTATACGAGTAATGCGAGTCAATATCTGTACTCGGATTCAATGAAAGTCTCCATTGACTGTGTCTCCGTTCTGTGATAGGCTAGTCACAGTGCTAGTCACAGCGCCTCTCCCTTACACTATTCTGTGATAGGCTAGTCCCAGCGCCCCTCCCCTACACTATTCTGTGATAGGCTAGTCCCAGCGCCCCTCCCTACAAACAGATTCCTTGTGTTGTTGTGTGCCGCTCTGCTCACACACACTCAGGACACGGAGAAGTGAACAGCTCTCTCCGTCTCTCTTCAGGTCCATGGGGCTTTCCGTTAACGTTTAGGGTTTCTTCAAGCTTAAGGTTTGTTCTATACTTTGGTTTGAACTAGTACTTAGTAACCAGGAGACTTCTGGTAACGTGGGGTTTGTTCAGACATAGTGCTTGGTAGAATGCAACTCGGGTTGCATCTCTGCCGTCTGAGTTTTTTTTTTTTTAAACTGCCTGCTGGCTCTAACCAGTTTTTTTGAGTGTCTGAAACTTTCTTGCTGTGTTTTATAAAAAATAATAAAAGGCAGTTGCGGTATAAATGAATAATATTACAAATTAAGATAGCAACACAAACACATTCCAACCCCCCGCCCCCTCTCTCTTTGTTTCTCTCTCTCTCTGTATCTCTTACTCACTCACAGACACACACATACCTGGTGTGAAAATAAAAAAGAACCCCAAAAAAATGATCTCACTGATCATAGAAAAATTAAAAGTTAAAAAAAAGAAAGTTATATTATTGAGTTTGAAAACTCTTGTTCATTACATTTTACTTAATAATTGCAACCACATTGTTGTATTTATTGTTGCAAAACTTGTTATATACTGTAGGCCTGTAGTTCGTTTGTTACCATGACAACACCACTGATCTGAAGCTCAATGCTGATGCTGTCATGGAAATAGTTTTCTTATTAGCAATAACTATAACAATTTCTGATCAACACATATCAATTGCATGCTTAAAATAACATACCGGTTAAAGCCCCGCCCATTTCAAGATAACCAGACCCCCTTCCGGGGTCAAATCTGACCACTTCCGGGTTAGGCCCCGCCCAGTCCAAGTACAGATACGGATACAGATAATTCATGCGGTAAATAGATACAGATACAGATAATGCTGTACTCGCTCGTCCCTAGTAAACATAACGTGAAGTAACATGGCATTTTATTTTGTTTGAGTTTTAACTTGTCCAGTGCCAGTGGGGCACTTAAATTTCTATTCCACTTGCTCTACAAAAAAAACACTTGTACCGGACAAGCGGACAAGCCCTGTCAAGTAGTTAAAGATTGTAAACACTGATTATTTTCCAATTTGTGGCACGTTTTTTTATTTTCTATTTTTACTGTGTTCTGCAGAAAAGGGAGATTGGCGTTGGTCACAGTTTGGAATGAAAGGGAGAAAACAGGACAGAGTAACACTGCAGATATTGTTCATTGTTCATATAATGACACGCAGTGGTGGCAGGCGTGTCTTGCTTAGGCGGCCGCCTAAGCTGCAAAGCGCCGCGGCAAACCCTCTATTTGTTATAGTTATGATAAAATTATTATACATTCAGATGAAGTTCTGTAAGAAATTGATTAAACTGTTAAAATCCGAAACACACCACACTTGTGTTTTTGATGAGAATGGCTCTCTTGCCGGACTGCTTTTCTTCTGCCACACGTATTTCATTATTTTGTGGTAATGTCTGAAGTTCTACTATGGACACTTTTTGTGGAAAAAATGCCTTGGTTACCTTGTTTCAAACCATTCTAGCGTGGTATAGCCTGCAGGAAGATTCATCTCGATTTGTGCCGGTTGTCATTAATATTCAATGAGCTAAGCTGCTTGATTCTGATTGGTTAACAGTGTGAGATCAATGAGAACCTGGCTACACTGAAAAAAATGTTATGTTGAATTTGCTTAATTTTATTTAGGTAAGTGGTTGCACGAAATAAATTTGTTTAAATCCAGATATATTTTATAAGTTGATTGTACATATATTTTGTACGTTGTGTTTACTATTTTCTTTTTAGTAATTTTAAATTAATTCATTTTACATACACTACCGTTCAAAAGTTTGGGGTCACATTGAAATGTCCTTATTTTTGAAGGAAAAGCACTGTACTTTTCAATGAAGATAACTTTAAACTAGTCTTAACTTTGAAGAAATACACTCTATACATTGCTAATGTGGTAAATGACTATTCTAGCTGCAAATGTCTGGTTTTTGGTGCAATATCTACATAGGTGTATAGAGGCCCATTTCCAGCAACTATCACTCCAGTGTTCTAATGGTACAATGTGTTTGCTCATTGGCTCAGAAGGCTAATTGATGATTAGAAAACCCTTGTGCAATCATGTTCACACATCTGAAAACAGTTTAGGTTGTTACAGAAGCTACAAAACTGACCTTCCTTTGAGCAGATTGAGTTTCTGGAGCATCACATTTGTGGGGTCAATTAAACGCTCAAAATGGCCAGAAAAAGAGAACTTTCATCTGAAACTCGACAGTCTATTCTTGTCCTTAGAAATGAAGGCTATTCCATGCGAGACATTGCTAAGAAATTGAAGATTTCGGTGTGTACTACTCCCTTCGAAGGACAGCACAAACAAGCTCTAACCAGAGTAGAAAAAGAAGTGGGAGGCCGCGTTGCACAACTGAGCAAGAAGATAATTACATTAGAGTCTCTAGTTTGAGAAACAGACGCCTCACAGGTCCCCAACTGGCATCTTCTTTAAATAGTACCCGCAAAACACCAGTGTCAACATCTACAGTGAAGAGGCGGCTGCAGGATTCTGGGCTTCAGGGCAGAGTGGCAAAGAAAAAGCCATATCTGAGACTGGCCAATAAAAGAAAAAGATTAAGATGGGCAAAAGAACACAGACATTGGACAGAGGAAGACTGGAAAAAAGTGTTGTGGATGGATGAATCCCAGTTTGAGGTGTTTGGATCACAAAGAAGAACGTTTGTGAGACGCAGAACAAATGAAAAGATGCTGGAAGAATGCCTGACGCCATCTGTTAAGCATGGTGGAGGTAATATGATGGTCTGGGGTTGCTTTGGTGCTGGTAAGGTGGGAGATTTGTACAGGGTAAAAGGGATTCAGAATAAGGAAGGCTATCACTCCATTTTGCAACGCCATGCCATACCCAGTGGACAGCGCTTGATTGGAGCCAATTTCATCCTACAACAGGACAATGACCCTAAACACACCTCCAAATTGTGCAAGAACTATTTAGAGCAGAAGCAGGCAGCTGGTATTCTATCGGTAATGGAGTGGCCAGCGCAGTCACCAGATCTGAACCCCATTGAGCTGTTGTGGGAGCAGCTTGACCGTATGGTACGCAAGAAGTGCCCATCCAACCAATCCAACTTGTGGGAGCTGCTTCTGGAAGCGTGGGGTGCAATTTCTCCAGATTACCTCAACAAATTAACAGCTAGAATGCCAAAGGTCTGCAATGCTGTAATTGCTGCAAATGGAGTATTCTTTGACAAAAGCAAAGTTTGATGTAAAAAAAATCTTATTTCAAATACAAATCATTATTTCTAACCTTGTCAATGTCTTGACTCTATTTTCTATTCATTTCACAACGTATGGTGGTGAATAAGTGTGACTTTTCAGGAAAACACAAAATTGTTTGGGTGGCCCCAAACTTTTGAACGGTAGTGTATTTTAGCTTAACTATTTTGAGAAAAAATTGCTAATTCTTTTAAGGTTTGGTATACTAAAAATTTATTATGTGCATTTAGATCAATTTATTGTTTAACTTCTACATACTAAAATTAGGTTTAATTAATGTATTTTATCTATTATAGTACCTTAACTTTCATTAATATTCAGACAAATAAAGCAAACAAAATATTGCCAACTCTTACTTTATTAGATTTTATCTCTATAACAATTTATTACATTGCTATCTTATATTGCTATCTTATAACAAAATGTACTATCAACCATTATGTACCAGTCATACCAAAAGAAGTTGTACAAGAATAGCTGGAAGACAGCAAACACTGAGGACCCGATGTGAGATTACAATAAACTGCAAACACTTACATTGAGTCAATAGAATACCCACTATTCCACAAAACAAGCAAAAGCTGCAGTCCAGCGCTGATTTGTTCTTTAGTTCAAGGACTTTGGAGGAAACCCTTTTCCAACCATTTGCAAGAGCGCAAAATCTACAACAAAATACACCAGTTCTATAAAGAACAAAAAATACCAGTACAAGAACCATCCACAGCTGGAACACTTTGCACACTGAGAACATGATGCTGAGGTTACAAGAAAAACGCAAATCATATGGCAAAATAGATTTGGTGTATCATTATGGAAGCAGACTTACTGAATACATCATGATGTAAATGAAACATGTCACTGAAGCTTAAGTTCCTCTGAGAATAACACAAATAGTGGCAAATGAAAACAAAAGAGGGTTTAACCTCACATTAATACAGGAACCTATCAGAAATGTCCTAATCCCACAATGCTTTCCACATGGTTCTCCATCGTATGAACTTTGACCAGAGCTCTTTTAACATCTTGCTGCTTACTTCTAATATTCATATGGCTGTAGTGGAAGGATGGAGGAATTTTGTGCTCTTATTTCCAAGATTGCAATTTTGCAATATTCCACAAAATCCATTGTAGACTTTTAAGTGTTCACGCCAGTGGCTGTGTGAATATTACAGTCCACCATTCACTCTGTTGTTCAGTTCTAGATACCTTCTGGGCTGCATTTCACATCATACTAAATGTGTTCTATAATCTCCCAAACCAGAAATAACAATGCAGCTTAGCAAGGTTTAAGAGTGGCTGAAGAAAGCCTACAAGTCCAGCAATGAGTTTGTTATTTAGTCCAAGGACTTTGGGGGGGGGGAGCCTTTCACCATCCATTTGCAAGAGAACTTTCTGAATGAATTCATAGGAGTAGTTCAGCTCTTTGGGGTAAACCATGTTCAATGCATAGATGACTCCCAGCATCATTGCACATGCATGGGCGACAGATCCAATGTCGTCCAGAATGATTACTCCTCCAACATAAATGCCAATATCATCAAGAGCTCCAACTTCTCCACCTTCCTTGTTGATGACATACACTCACCGGCCACTTTATTAGGTACCCCATGCTAGTAACGGGTTGGACCCCCTTTTTGCCTTCAGAACTGCCTCAATTCTTCGTGGCATAGATTCAACAAGGTGCTGGAAGCATTCCTCAGGGAGTTTGGTCCATATTGACATGATGGCATCACACAGTTGCCGCAGATTTGTCGGCTGCACATCCATGATGCGAATCTCCCGTTCCACCACATCCCAAAGATGCTCTATTGGATTGAGATCTGGTGACTGTGGAGGCCATTTGAGTACAGCGAACTCATTGTCATGTTCAAGAAACCAGTCTGTGATGATTCCAGCTTTATGACATGGCGCATTATCCTGCTGAAAGTAGCCATCAGAAGTTGGGTACATTATGGTCATAAAGGGATGACATGGTCAGCAACAATACTCAGGTAGGCTGCGGCGTTGCAACGATGCTCAATTGGTACCAAGGGGCCCAAAGAGTGCCAAGAAAATATTCCCCACACCATGACACCACCACCACCAGCCTGAACCGTTGATACAAGGCAGGATGGATCCATGCTTTCATGTTGTAGACCCCAATTCTGACCCTACCATCCGACTGTCGCAGCAGAAATCGAGACTCATCAGACCAGGCAACGTTTTTCCAATCTTCTATTGTCCAATTTCGATGAGCTTGTGCAAATTGTAGTCTCAGTTTCCTGTTCTTAGCTGAAAGGAGTGGCACCCGATGTGGTCTTCTGCTGCTGTAGCCCATCTGCCTCAAAGTTGGACGTACTGTGCGTTCAGAGATGCTCTTCTGCCCACCTTGGTTGTAACGGGTGGTTATTTGAGTCACTGTTGCCCTTCTATCAGCTCGAACCATCTGGCCATTCTCCTCTGACCTCTGGCATCAACAAGGCATTTCCGCCCACAGAACTGCCGCTCACTGGATGTTTTTTCTTTTTCGGACCATTCTCTGTAAACCCTAGAGATGGTTGCTGGAAAATCCCAGTAGATTAGCAGTTTCTGAAATACTCAGACCAGCCCTTCTGGCACCAACAATCATGCCACGTTCAAAGTCACTCAAATCACCTTTCTTCCCCATACTGATGCTCGGTTTGAACTGCAGGAGATTCTCTTGACCATGTCTACATGCCTAAATGCACTGAGTTGCCGCCATGTGATTGGCTGCTTAGAAATTAAGTGTTAACGAGCAGTTGGACAGGTGTACCTAATAAAGTGGCCGGTGAGTGTATATGCCCATGGTGGATTTCTGCGGGTCTCTCTGGATGTCATCTCCTTCAATGTCCTGTATGTTTGAAGAAATAGGGAGAAAAAAACATATTTATGTGAAAGAATTAATAGGTTTGGAGCTGAGACCCAGAAGTCAGAACACATTGAGAGATGGACTAACACATGGATGGTTTTGGTCTTTTAATTGTACAATAATAGAAATAATGAATAAAGCCAGCCCTAAATCATTTCAAGAACTTAAAAGTTTTAGGCAATTAATGAAAATCTCCAGACACAGCTAAATACACGCAAGTTGTTGATTTTTATACACATATTCTCAACCTTATGGCTACTTATAAAAGGTAAAAATAAATTTTCTAAAATTGATACTTTGGCAAATGGTCAGCGGTAATGTTAATGCCTTTGTCATCAACAGCTTAAACCATTAAACACCAGTATGATCCTTATGATCCTCTGTAGTGACACGTTTTAGTGGCTAGAGAATTTTTCAAGTTGTGCAGTAGTTGATTTAAATAAACAGCAAGCTTCTACTATCATAGCTCTAGACCCCAAAACACATCAGCGTGTAGACACTGATAGGACTACAGGTGCCAATGTTGTGGTGTCAACACACTTATTCTGTTATGAACCAGGTTTGTTTTTGTTGAGTGTCCCTTTAAATCACATTGTGAAAGCCTTTTTTTCTATTAACTAGCTGGTTAGTGACATTAGGATCTTAAAACATTTTCTATAATACAAGACAGTACATGTGACTAACAAATGCGAATACAATTACTGACCTTATACTTCCGATGAGATGTCCAACATCCTTGCCAAGGTAGCTCCAAAGTGCCTTTAGGACCGCTGCCCTTTAAGATTGACATCACTCGTCGCCTGTTTAAAAAGATAACAATTATTATAATATTCCTAAATATATCAATTATTTAAAAAAATTGAAGTGCCTACGTGGAAAGCCATTAGGCACCTCCAGGGAGAGCACTTCCCTGCCCTTCCATGTGCATACATGGAAGGGGCTGAGACAGAGAGCAGCCTGGTCACCTTTATTCTTTAGCCGGGACTTAGGGATCTACAAATAATCAAGGCTGCTCTTGAATAGGTACAGTATATTTCATGAAGTTGCTCCACAGTGTATATTTTTCTACTACAATGTATACATGTTTACCTCTTGCAAGATCGCCAGATATGTGGCTAGTTTCTGGCCAGAAACACCTCCCCAGCAGGGTTAAATGGCTGTCCAACTGTACCATGAAGGTTGTTTCAAGTGGGATTCAGCAATCTGTTATACACAAGAAAAAATAATAGAAGACAAAGAGCACTGTGTTCAGCCACTGGTGTAATATTTTGTAGATACTGTATGATTAAAGACTACTTTTGACCTCATTATAAAAAACAATAATTAGTCAAATGTATTGCTATTAATCAAGGGCAATGGAAATCAAAACTTATTTAAACTTGCTAAAAAACATTTCAAATTTACAATGCTGTGATCTGTATAGCTGTTGAGATTTTGTTTGTTTGTTTAATGCACTTAACAAAACAATATGAGCTCCCCAAAGAGTTAGGTTCTGTTCCACATCACACCAAGATCAGACATATCAGATATGAGAAAGACCTGCAAATGAGCAGGAATTAAAAAAATAAATTGTAAGCATGTTGAGGGGAAAAAGTAATTGTCCAATAATTACAAACTTGCCCAAACTAATTTGTGTCCAAGTCCACATTTTATAGTACCTTATTATTAAAATTATTTTTAAAAATATGCAACAAATGGCAGATTAAGAGGGTGGAAGTGGAAAGACAGACATGTAATTCATTTTCAAGTTTATTTTATCTATCAACTTATTTATGTATTTACTGCTGGACTAATTTCTTGCAAGTGTGTTATGTCTCTGATGAGCGATTATAAATTACTTTGGAGCATGTAGAAAATACAACCAAAATTAATTCTTTCAACGCTTTAGTAGATGCTACAAGCAGACAGACAGGACATATCATGTAAAGACGGGAAGAATGAAGTTTATGGAAAGTGTGTTAATTTAAGTAGAAAACAGATTGGGTATTTTTCATGTTCCACTTCTTTACTAAACCGAGTGTGGACACTCAGTTTCTAGGGCCATACACCCCTCGGTCTATCCCCTACCCCTAACAATTGGGACACCACTAGGTCCCGCGTGAACACGCAAAAACGAGGGGAAGGGGTAAGACAGAGAAATGAGATTCAGCCTTAGTGTTTGACTTAATAAGTCTTAGTTTTTAGAGCAGAAACAAAGTTAAACAAAATTAATCTGCTAGCTAAACCAACATTCTTATCCCTGTTGTCTTCTGCCTGACACTTCAGAACCTTAACTTGTCTTTTAACTGGACTGTGGGCTATGGTCGTGCTCTGCTAAACCTCTGCAAAGCTGCTGCTAGTTAGTTATGAAGCATTAGCATTCCTCTACTTTGGAGAATATACTTTCAACCTCACCTTTACGTTTTAAGCTTGGTTATTCGTGTTAAGCGAGTCAGGAACAGTCCACAACTACCTGCTACCATGCAGTGAAGAGAAGTTTTTTTGTTTTTCTTACCGGTATTCCGCGAAGACCTGCCTTTGATTGGCTAGTGTTCGTTGCCTTCGTTGTTTTGGTTGGTTAGGTCTAGGCGATGTCACAGTTGGAGCCAATCAGAGGCAGAGTAGGGGCGGGTCTTCGCGGGATACGGGTGTCAAAAAAATAGATACCTTCGAAGAAACGGTAAAGGGAAGGACCTGAGTATAACTTAAATGTTAATATTAAACACTCACAATATCAATGTTTGCCTACACAAACCCACGACTTTTATTCGTTTCCTCATGAAGCACAATCTGATGATTATTTTTTCTCATTTGAAATCTGCTCTTAGCCTGAAACTGCACGCTGTGTCTGCCACTCCGTGTTGTGTTTTGAATCAGGCTAACGGTAACTCAGGCACGCACCTACCAACGGCTGCCATTATGTAGAATTATAAGTGAATGCTGTTACACAGGTGTATTTTGTCTTTATGTTAACACATTGACAAGATTAGAAAACATGCTTACACCAAGATAGGAGTAAAGTAGGCTAGCTAACGCTAGTCTACAAGCCCACTGCAGGAAGGTGAAGCTACGATTAACATTAGTCAACCTGTTTATTCCAATGCCCACAAACTAACACATAGCTTAAGTCTAACAACACTAACACTGAATTAATGCATTTAACTTGAGAACTAGCTATAACATTTGCTTAAAATGTTAAGATACATCTGTTACAATTAAGTTAACTTACTACACAACTAAGCTAGTCGCTCTAACGTTAGCTAATGTTAATTTATCAAAACACAAACTAATATCATTGGCTTGTGTTAATAGAACCTTGTTAAAGTAAAAAATATAACACACCAATCATTATAAATTGCTTACTTACCAAAAATGCAGAGCTACGGATCCAGCATTCAAGCAGCTACTAACGAGTGGATAACGTACAATCCGCGCCTTCAGAACAAAGTGGCGGCATGTTTCTGCAAATGCGCAGATCAGATAGTATGTGGAAATTAAAATGTACATATTTTTTTCTAATTACTTTTAATTGACTGAAATTAACTTGTTTTAAACAAGGGCAGTGCTTTTAAAAATTAATCATAAAAAATAAGTAGATTTAATAACACATTCCAATCTATTAAATAAACCAGACTAAAAACATGTACCATTTACAAGGGGTCAGAATCATTTTTTTCAGTGTATCAGCATCCTTGACCCAGCTTAACTGGGCGAGCGGATAGTAAGCTCAGGCAACATGACATCAGACTGACCAGCTTTTGAATTTGGCCTGATTTCTCCGTTTGGCTTGAGCTGACAGACGAGGTAGCAGTTCATTTTCACATTCACAACATAACACAAACACATATGGATATTTTTAAAATGCATGTAAAAATGGTTTTGTGTTGCAGGGCACCTTTAACAATAATGACAAACACGTTGGGTATGTTCTCTTTGCTGGAATGTTTGCCGAATTACAGGAAATACTTGAAAATAAGGATAAGTAGAAGTAATGTTTTCCCAGATCAAGTGATATATCAAATAAATCACTAAAGGGGATTGATTCCTCGTGGAGACAAAAATATTTTTTGTTTTTTTTAAAGATTTTTTTGGGGGGGTTTTCCCCTTTAACCCACTTGTACCGGACAAGCGGACAAGCCCTGTCAAGTGTGACAGAAGATAGACAGGAAAGGGGGAGAGAGATGGGGGATGACACGCAGTCCAGGCCGCTGCAGGACTCAGCCAACACGGGGCGAACGGTCCTACTGGTTGAGCTAGAGGTCGCCCCGGCAAATCTGTTTTTAGAACACATCTTAAAAAGCATGACGGAGATCACACACGCTGAGCTTACATAAACATGGGCAAAATGCGCATTTGGCAACACTTTAACGGTTATAACCCTGACGTACCGCCCGTCATTGCAGCTGGGGACTGACTGTAATGGACTACAGTGGCACTTTCTACCTTGAAGAATCACCAATAAAATCTTCAAAACCAAAAAACTACATAACGGGACGGATAATCCAGCAGGAATGGGATCAGAAATTGGGGAGAAATTGACATCTTCAGCAACCAGCTTTTCCTGTTGTTCGCATGTACTTTATCTACATGTAGCAGTAATGTAGATCTGCAGTAGACCAGGATCCGTTCATCTGCAGGTAATGCCCAGGTTTACTCTCTGGCTCATTGTTGATGTACTTGTCAAATTGAGCTATATTCCTCTGCCTCCTAATGTGACAATTATGCACATGCTATAACTATAGTTAGCTCCGCACAAGGGAAACTCAATCATTAATATTAGCTGCTGTTTCGTGACCCCAGAAACATTAATCAGTGCGGGCTGAATTAATGTAATGTTACCTTACGTCGCCACACAGCAGCAGGGAAGCCAGGAAGGCTGGGTGACTGTACAGCCCGTCAGGTGTCAATTCCAAGGGAGAGAAACATAAAATTGGTTTGAAATGGATTTTAAATTCACTCATCAGTTATGCGGAGTAGCGGCCGGCTCAGTGGGCGGACTTACCACTCCACCAAAAATAAACAGGGGGGCGCCGATTCTAGATATTATAGTTTAAAGTAAATTGCTTTATTATAGGCATAGGAAAAAACAACAAATCATTACTTCAATCGTTGATGTGCAATCTAATTGCCATTTGGCACAAGCCTACCCCGTCAGCTCTTCTAAGCTTTACAGGAACTTTCATCTTGTTTTTTTTTGTTTCACGACCTAAACTTTATTGTTTTGGTTTAGTGTCATGCCTTTATTTGTCATATTCACACCAATTACAGTGTATAATAAAACATAGTACTGTGGTAGACTGGTATACAGCAGTAATAAAATGAACAAACTTGTAGACAGGATAAGACAAATATATATTCCAGTGTGTGCAGATATACAGTAAACAGGAAGTATAAGTAGTAGAATGGTAACAGTGTGGTGTGAATAAAGTCATAGTAATGTGCTTGTAGACGAAAATGAATTACCTTACAGTTTTACTCTCATTTTACCCTGTTATCCTCTTTCCTGCTCACTGAAACTTTAGTGTCTCCTGAATAACTTAATTATGTCTGCCTTTTGTCTAGACTAGTGTTAAAGCAAAGCATTTACTTTGGTCACTGTGAGTGAGACCATTTGTTAAGTTTGAGCATTGGGTCTATGCAAATCTACTCATATAGTTTTGCAAGTTAATGTCTTCTCAGCTTTTGTTTATTCTGTTGTTTCCTGTAACCTTGTATAAAACCCTGGATATGAACTCATTCTGGACAGAGAGATTCCTACAACTTCTTGGGAACTTTCTGGAGTTGGCTGAGAAAAAAACATGAGAGAATATTGGAATGACATTCATCAGGTGTAAACAACTACAAAGACCAATGACAGATGTATTTATTACTGTAAAGACTTTAGTAAGGTGATCATATAGACAACCTGATCTTACTTGATCTACTTGATCTTTATGCTGTGAAATTATACAAAAGTGACCATCTACACTGAGTACTTCTATTAAATCTTCTAATCTTTGGAGCTTGAATTGAAACTAAATCACTGACTTACAAAACAACACACACCCAAAGCCTAACACCTGTACATTTGTTTGAGTTTGCTTGGGTTTGAAAGGTACTTTGACACTTTGGACATAAAACAGTTATTCTAAAAACACCACCAATGAGAAGGGCTGTACACGAAACAGTGTCACAATTTTTGAACCACGATTCAATACAAACATTGATTCTTTTTTCTTTTTTTGGATGGGTTGGGAGTTATACTCAGTAAATGTAATACAATTTTTTATCTGCCACAGGGCATCCTTTTGTCATTGATTTCTGTAGATCATTCTGGTGAAAGATATGTTTGCGTTCCATACGGACACTAAGGGACACCATACTTCAGAAAGTGCGCATGCGCACTGGGTTACAAGTCTAGTAGGTGTACAGGTCCCACCATGTTATCTGTATCGTCTGTTTAGTAAGTTCAGTATTCCCAACAGAGGTTTATAAAATAAACCCATCCGGCTTGGATATAGACCATGGACACCTCAATCATTTCAACATGGTGTCAGAAGTTGAAACGGATCTCTCGCCTGTGAGCTTTAAGTTATTTTTTTCTGTCTAGAACGGAGAGGGCCACATTGCTACAAACGCTTAGTTAACGTTGCAACTAAAGGCGCGATGGCGGATGGATTTTGCAAGCCGGACCCTCTCAGTTTTGGAGGGAACCTTGTCGAGAATTGGCGGATTTTCAAACAAGAATGTGATATCTTCATAGCAGCAGCACACTCTGACAAGCCTGCCAAAACACAGGCATATATCCTCCTCAATCTCGCAGGGGCAGAAGCCATCAAACGGGAGCGTTCATTTGTTTTACGCGGCGGTGAAGATGGAGCCGTTGTTGTTCCGGCTGAGTCCAGAGAAGACCCAGATTGCCTGAAACGGAAATTTCGGGAAGTATGTACCCCTCAACACAACAAAACTATGGAGAGGCACAAATTCAATTCACGAAATCAAAAGCAAGGTAAGACTATCAAATCCTACATCAGTGACTTGAGGATCAAAGCTAACGGCTGTCACTTTGGAAACCTGACCGATGAACTAATTTGCAAAAGAATAGTATGTGGCATCAGGAGTGACAGAATAAGAAAAGCTTTGCTACGTGACAGCAAACTAACCCTGACTATAGCCATTAGTATCTGCTGCATATATGAGATGACTGAGGAAAATAATAAGATGCTAGCCAAGCCTCAAACACCCACCACTGTTGACGCAAGATATAAACCTCAAGCTGGCAAATACGAGACAAAACACACAAACTGTAGCAATTGTGGGAGCAGCCATGCCGCACAGTGAGACAAGTGTCCCGCTTTTGGCCAGCAATGTCACAACTGTAAAAGCAACCATTATAAAATATGCTGCAAAACCACGTCACATAACCAGAGTTATGAAAAGAAAAGATACACAATGCAAAAAGACTACAGAAAACAGGTTCACCAGTTAGAGCCAGAAAGGAGTGATAATGACAGTGATGACGCTTTCTGCTTGGATGGTGTCAAACTCGATGCCAAATTTGTGGATGCCATTGGTCCCCAGACTGGAGGACAGGACAAAGGATTTGTTACACTATATGTCCATAACAAGCCCCTAGAGATGAAGGTTGATACAGGTGCGAAGAGTAACGTAATGTCAAAAGACGCCTTCCAACAGCTTGCTGACGGCGAGCAACTGGTGAAATACAACAGAGACATCAACTTAGTGGCTTATGGAGGCAGAAAAATAGAGACTACGGGAATAGTCACACTGCCTTTTTGTTTAAATGGACAGCAACACTCACTACCCTTTTTCTTGGTAGACCGAGATGTAGTTCCACTACTGGGATTTTGTGCGTGTGTGCGCTTAGGAATTGTCACAATGAGCCCGCACGTTCATCAAATTGACATCGAGAGCGAAGTCAATTTCACCAAACAGATCCTTGCACAATACAAAGATGTATTCAGTGACGAGCTATGAGACCTCCCTATCACATACTCTATGACACTGGATCCAACTGTACAGCCGGTGGTACGTCCAGCACACCGCATCCCTGTGGCAATGCAGACACGAGTCAAGACTGAGCTTGACAGCATGCAGCAGAAAGGTGTCATAACCACAGTTTCTGACCTACTGACTGGGTTTCATCCATGGTAGCGACACACAAAAAGGACAAAAAGGAGCTCAGGCTGTGCATCAACCAAAAGACCTCAACACTGCCCTGAAGAGACCCCACTATCCAATGCGCAGTGTTGAGGAAGTTGCCACCCAGATGTCAGGTGCTTTGGTGTTCTCTGTGCTAGACGCAAAGAGCTCATTCTGGCAAATAAACTTTGATGTCATCAATGCTGACCACATTCAGCACGCCTTTGCGGCGCTACAGATTCCTTTGCATGCTATTTGGCATATGCACAGCGAGCAAGGTTTTCCAACGCTCAATGGAACAGCTGTTTGCTGGATATCCGTGTGCTATTATAGTGGACGACATCATCATAAGAGGTCGGGATGCCACAGAACACAACGCCAACCTAAAAAAAGTGCTTGACCAGGCCCGACTGATAAACTTCAGACTGAACTGTCTCAAATGCAAATTCCGCCTGGACCAAGTGTGGGTCACATATTTGCAAAAGAGAGCCTCAAGGCTGACCCTGCCAAGACCGCAGCAATCACAAACATGCCAGTCCCTCAAGATGTCCCAGGCGTGCAGCAATACCTTGGCATGGTGAACTATCTTGGGAAATTTATCCCAAACCTCAGTGAGATTCACAAAGCTCACAGAGCTCACCCACAAAGACAAGGGTGGGGCTGGTGTCCACACCATCAGCAAGCGTTTGACTACCTCAAATCATGATTTTACAGTTCACCAGTCTTATTGTACTATGACGTGAGAAAACCAGTTACACTGACCTGTGATGTGTCATGTTACGGACTTGGTGCTGCATGTCTACAGGAGGAGGGACCAGTTGCCTATGCATCTCGCACGCTTACAGTCACTGAAACACGATATGCTCAAATTGAAAAGGAGCTCTTGGGACAGCTATTCAACGTGGATGGCCTGACAAAGAACACAGCGTTCATCCCTCCATCCGTTCATTCTCTCCTTACAGGGATGAGCTGATAGTTGAGGATGGAATAGTTGTCAAGTGCCACAGAGCAGTTATTCCCCATTCTCTGCACCGAGAATACATCAGTATTGTTCACAGAGGTCACCCAGGCTAGGAGTCAACCAGGCGCAGGGCCAAGGGTATGGTCTTTTGGCCGTCCATGAACATCGACATTGCAGAGGAACTGCTGTCATGCTCCGTCTGCAACAGCACCAGACCACATCTGCAGAAGGAACCTTTGCAGCCGCATCCAGTTCCAGCCGTACTATGGTCCACAGTAGAGTGCGGATCGGGCCGGATTTTTCTGTCCGAGCCCGGCCCGCGTCCGACAGAGCAGTAACCGAACCCGACCCGAGCCCAACAGGCATTAAGATATTTATCTCCGAGCCCGACCCGAGCCCGACACAGTTAAAATCGCATTTGTTTCTCATACTAATGACACATGTACGTTTGTTTGTGAGGAAAGCCGCTTTTATTAAGCAATTGTAGGAAGGCATTGGGAAATGTCAACAGATGAGCGCATCAATGCACACGGGGCAACAAGCGCCATTACCTACATAATAAGCTGTTTTAAGTTCAAAATGTTCAACGCCTTATCGCGCTGATGTGACCGAGCCCGACCCGAACCCGAGCATCCTTTCTAAAAATCTGTCCAAACCCGGCCCGACCCGTCGGGTACCGTCGGGTCCCGTCGGGCTCGGGTCGGGTATCCATCCTCTAGTCCACAGTGGCTGCCAATATGTTTGAGTGGCATGGCCAACAGTATCAGGTGCTGGTAGACTCATACTCAGAGGTACAAACATTTACCTCCTCCGTGATGCAACTTCAGCAGCTGTGATCACAAAGCTGAAAAATACCTTTTTCCGTCCACGGAACACCTCACACCCTCATTACCGATAATGCGAGGCAATACACAAGCCAGCGCTTCAAAGATTTTGCAGAACAGCATGACTTCATCCATGTCACAAGCAGCCCAGAGTATCCTCAGTCAAACGAACTTGCAGAAAGAGCAGTCCGCAGTGCAAAACTACTGATGGAAAAATCTCACAGAGATGGGACTGAAGTTTTCCTCAATCTGCTGAACATCAGAAACATTCCCCGCGACAAGGCATTGGGCTCGCCTGCAGAACGTCTGATGTCACGGCAGACACGCTCAACCCTTCCCGTCAGCACCAGACTGCTGGAGCCAGCCCCGAAGAACACAAAGCAGGTTACTGCCCAACTCCAAAATAAATTCAAAAGCGATACTACAATGCGTCAAGCCGCCCACTGCAGCCGCTAGCAGAGGGACAAGTCGTCAGGATGCAGACCATCAAGGGACACGACCGCTTAGGCACAGTGACGAAAGTGTGCAAGGAACCGCGTTCAAACATCGAGTCCAACGGAGGGACCTACAGTCCCTGACAAAAGTCTTGTCGCTTGTGTACAAATTGACCTAATGAGCCGCTGAAATATATTTCTAATCAAGATTTAATTACAAGACATGGCTCATTTTAATCCCAACAGCTTTTGTAATAATTCAGTGCAAAAAGAAACTGTCAAAAAGGATTCTAATATTCACAGCTTGGTAAAGCCCATTGAGTCAATTTTTGCAAAGACATAAGTGTTGTCATCTTGTCATATGAGCTTCACCTGTGACTAATAATGGATCAATTCGGTCTCAGGTGTGTATAAAAACAACCCCAGTACACTAGACCTTCACATCAACTGCAACTAGACATCTGCAAACATGCCTAAGATTCACCCTGAGACTAAAGTTTTGATTATCAAGAGGCTGAAGACCGGATCCACTGCTGATGTGGCAGACACCTTCAATGTGTCTAGGCGTCAAGTACAGAGGATAAAAAAAAAACATTTGAAGACACTGGAGATGTTTTCGACAAGCCCAGGTCAGGCAGACCCCGCAAGACAACTGCTCGAGAGGACCGTTTGTTGGCTCGAAAATCCAAGGCAAGCCCATTTTCGACTGCAGCAGAGCTCCACCAGACCTGGTCCCCTGAAGTCCCTGTGTCAACCAGAACAGTTTGTCGGATTCTGTCTCGAAATGGCCTCCATGGTCGAATCAGTGCCCAGAAGCCGGCACTAAACAAAAGACAATTGAAAAACTGTGTGGCACTTGCCAAGGCCCACAGCCTGCTAAAAGGATGGACGCTGGAGAAGTGGAAGAAAGTGGATTTTTCAGATGAATCTTCTGTTGAATTACACCACAGTTGCCGCAAATATTGTAGGAGACCTACTGGAGCCCCCATGGATCCAAGATTCACCCAGAAAACAGTGAAGTTTGGTGGCGGAAAAATCCTGGTCTGGGGTTACATCCAGTATGGGGGTGTGCGAGAGATCTGCGGGGTAGAAGGCAACATCAATAGTCTCAAATACCAAGAAATCTTAGCTACCTCTTATATTCCCAACCATAAAAGAGGCCAAATTCTCCAGCAGGATGGTGCTCCATCGCATACTTCCATCTCCACTTCAAAGTTCCTCAAGGCGAAGAAGATCCAGATGCTCCAGGATTGGCCGGCCCAGTCACCAGACATGAACATCATTGAGCATATGTGGGGTAGGATGAAAGAGGAAGCATGGAAGACCAAACCAAAGAATATTGATGAACTCTGGGAGGCATGCAAGACTGCTTTCCTAGCTATTCCTGATGACTTCATCAATACATTGTATGAATCCTTGCCAAACCAAATGGATGCAGTCCTTCAAGCTCATGGAAGTCATTCAAGATATTAAATTTGAATCTCACAGCACCACTATTTAATTTGCTGACATATTTTAGTATTTGTAGTAAATTTGTTCAATTTATGTATAGGCGACAAAACTTTTGTCTTGCCAAAATTTGACCTGTCTTGTTTAAATAATAAATCTTGTTTTAGTGAAACTAATTTATTTCAGTGCATTGAACATCATTTGGGAGGGTTTTAGCTTTTCATATGAGCTATTTCTTTCACCAATTGATTAATTAAAAGTCAAGTTTAATAGCAGGTGTTTCTACAAAATAGATAAGCGACAAGATTTTTGTCAGGGACTGTACAGGAGAAATCGCCGCCACATCCTCCCTGTTGCTGAGACACCACCACGACAGGGCGACCCTGCAGACTTTGATCGTCAGTATGCAAATCCAGTTGCACCGGACAGCCCCGCCACCAAGGCGCACCACAAGCACCTCAATAGGCCCAAGTAGCACCCCAGCCCACCAGTGAGCAGCAAAGGCCTGCCATTTGTTCTTCGACGCAGTTGGTGCCAGGTAACACACTGTATGTGACACTCTCAGGTTGTGTTTCAGTCCTAATCCAAAGTATGAACAATGAACATCAGGCTGTTTTGGGCTGCAGACAAAGGACATGTAAGAGTTGACATCAATTGAACTTTACTACTATTACTATTTCTGTTTGACATGTTCAGCATTTAATAATAATAATAATACATTTTATGTATAATGCACTTTGCATCAATAGATCTCAAAGTGCTACCGGTAAAAAAGAGAAAAATAAAACAAAAAATAAAGAATTAAAAAATAAAATAAAGCTATTCTTAGAAGAGAGGGTAAAAAACATCTAAAGGGGACCAAAAGCTTTGCTAAAAAGAAATGTTTTAAGGCCTTTTTTAAAACACTCAGTGGATTGAGGTGCCCTCAAGGTGTCAGGGAGGGCATTCCACAGACGTGGGGCAGCAGCACAAAATGCCCTATCTCCCATTGTCTTGAATCTGGTTCTGGGAATGTGGAGGAGGTTTGAGTGAGTGGAGCGAAGGGAGCGGGTTGTGTTCTGTGGTTTGATAAGTTCTTTGAGGTAAGGGGGGGCATGTCCATGGATGCATTGATGTGTGAGGAGGGAATCCTTGAACTCAATCCTGGTGGAGATGGGAAGTCAGTGGAGTGGAGAATGGGGGTAATATGCTCATGTTTCCGTACTCTCATCAGGATCATAGCTGCAGAGTTTTGAATGTACTGAAGCCTCTGCAGACTCTTTCTAGGGATCCCAATGAGAAGTGCGTTGCAATAGTCCAGTCTGGAGGAGACAAAGGCATGAACCAGCTTTTCAGCGTCTGGGAGGGAGAGAATGGGTCGGAGTTTGGAGATGTTACGGAGGTGGTAGAAAGAGCTCTTGCATAGGTGATTTATATGGGCTTCAAAGGTGAGTTGGGAGTCCATTTTTACACCAAGATTACTAACTGTTGATGAGAGCGGGATGTTAGTACCGGAAAAGGTGATGCTGGTTATGGATGATGATTTGGTCTGATGAGGAGTTCTAACCAGGATGGCTTCGGTTTTGGAGCTATTGAGTTGAAGGAAGTTTTGCTCCATCCATACCTTTATCTCCTCCAGACAGGTGGCGAGTTTTGATGAGGATGATTGTGAGGGTGGGGTGTCAGCTGTGACATTTACATAGAGCTGTATGTCATCAGCATAGCAGTGGAAAGAAATATTGTGGCAGCTGATGATTTGGCCAAGGGGGATAAGGTAGAGGATGAAGAGGATGGGGCCAAGGACTGACCCCTGGGAGACTCTACAAGTAACTGTGTGTGGATTTGATTTGGAGTGGCCTAGGGAGATGTGTTCTGTCCGGTTTGTGAGATAAGATCTGAACCAACTGAGGGCAGTGTCATTCAGTCCAGTAGTGAGGTGGAGCCGGTTTAAAAGAATGCCATGGTCGACAGTATCAAATGCAGCAGAAAGGTCAAGGAGGATGAGGAGGGATGAAGAGCCAGCATTGGATGATATGAGGAGGTAATTTGTGACTCTGACTGGGGCTGTCTCTGTACTGTGGGCAGAGCGGAAATCTGACTGGAATTTTTCAAAGAGGTTATGATGTTTGAGGTGGTCTTGAAGGTGAGAGACAACTGCTTTCTCAAGTACTTTCGATATGAAAGGGAGATTTGAGATGGGCCTGTAGTTGGATAGGACTTCCGGATCAAGAGTGTTTTTTTTAAGCAATGGTGTGATAATGGCCTTTTTTAAGACAGAGGGAACATGACCAGATTGAAGGAATATTTATAGCAGCGGTGATCAGGGGACTTAGGACAGTGGTATGGGATTTTACCAGGGATGTTGGGAGAGGATCCAGTGGACAGGTGGAGGATTTCATCTTCCTGATGATGTTCTGCACCTCTTCTGATGAAACCTCAGGAAAGTAGTTGAGGGAATTGGAGACAGTATAAGTTGTGGGAACAGTTTGGGTGGGAGGACCAAAGAGAGCAGAGCAAATAAGTGCAGTTTTTGATGTGAAGAAATAGCATGTTGCCATGTCTTATTTTATAAAAAATAAAAAATAAAAAATAAAAAAGATAAATTCTATAACACGAATGGCAAGTGGTGCACTGTATTTTGTATTGTTCCAGTGAAAATGTTTCCAGCCACTGTTCGATGCACTGAATTCATATGTGCAAAAGTAAGTTATGCAATATGACAATATAGTTTGGTTGGCAACCGTTTGAGTATATGTAAAGATGTTTGTACCACACTTTTATAATCTATATTAATGTTACTAGGTCAGAATTAAACCGCTATAGTGTTGCAAGTTAGTGCCCTGCCTTTTTGTTCTGTTTGCTGTAGAAGGCACAAGCTAAAGAAAGGGGATGTAGATCATTCTGGTGAATGATATGTTTGCGTTCCATATGGACACTAAGGGACACCTTACTTCAGGAAGTGTGCATGCACACTGGGTTACAAGTCTAGTAGGTGTACAGGTCCCACTATGTTATCTGTATGGTCTGTTTAGTAAGTTCAGTATTCCCAACAGAGGTTTATAAAATAAACCCATCCGGCTTGGATATAAACCATGGACTCCTCAATCATTTCAACAATTACATCCCACTTTGTAACACAGTAATACAACATAGACCTTATTTTTATTTATTGATATTGATTGATTTCAATACTGATTGATCCAACACCAAAATTATTTTGTACCTTAAAATAATGTTTCCAAAATTGTTTCAGTGGTTCATTAACCACCGTTGAATGAGACATAAGAATAATGGTAATGGTAAGAGTAACGGACAATTCTACTTCCAACTTGTAAAGGCACCAAAGAAGAAAAGTGCTTTGGGGCATACTGTAAAGGTGCTGGTTGACAAGTAAGTAGCTAATGCTACATCTAAAACGTTAGCTAGCTAATTTTTGGTGGTTAACATAAGATTGATAACATCGTTCAACACGCTCAGTTATTTTTAGAAGGATTTTTTTTTACCATGGTTCACAACTCTGGGCTACCACAAATTCATCAGTAACGTTAACTGTAAAGATAGACGAATAATGGTAATTTAGCCAGCTAGCACACCCCTGTCTGTCTGCTTCACTCTCCCTCTGCAAGGCTTCAGTCGGGATGACAGCTGACAACAGCACCAGCCCGGTGACACATCCACAGTCAGCCCCCAAATGAATGGCGGGAACATATTTTGAATTGGGGGTGCTGACAAATTTCCAGAGTGAAGTTTTAGCCAAAGTCAACCACCACACACCTAACTGCATTCATCACAATTTAATGAACTGTATAGAGATTCAATTCCTTATAAATAGCCTATCCAAGATAAGAAATTAGCCTGCCTGCAGCACTTAGTTCCCTCTGCGGCTGCCTTGGTGCTGCTAGCTTGGCTAACAACATTAGCTGCATGGTCATCTGTTATAGCTGGTCACCCTGGGAGAGAAGAAAGGTGCTGCTACTTCTTTCGGTTACAGTTGCTGAGTTTTCTGCCTCCGATCTTTTAGGCTTTTTAACTTGTGGTTGATTTATAAAGAAATCCAAAATACGCTTTTGTGCCATGGCTAGCAAAGTTAAGTTGACCCGCCGGGAAAGTTCCCACAACGATCTTCACTCATCAGCGTCAAAGGCACGCAGCGCGCCTTGCGCTTGACAAAATCGTCAGATTCATTCTAATCAAATTATGTGTTTATCTCTTACTTACCAAATTCTAAAATGTATTATATTTAATTTCTAATGGAAGAGATTAGGTTTATATTAATAACCAATTTATATAAAAAAAATTGTTTAATTATGTATTATTAAGGCTGTAGGTGTTTGTCCTTTTGCTAGGGGGTGCTGCACCACCCTCCGCACCCCTAGTTCCAGCAGCCATGGCCCCCAAACAGCTAACAACCATTCACTATCATTTCAGCCCCGGCCCGGGGGACATATCCACAGTCATCCCCCAGCCAGCTAGCAGCCAGCCCAGTCAGCACTTAACACTACGCTAAGGATGCTTACTGCAGTTTACTGAACTGTCGGGAAACAGACCCAAGCACCCGAGTCAGAACCGCGGCCATTCGTAACGTTACACCTCCGTTAGCGTAATTGTAGCCCCCCCCCCTTCACTTTTAACCGTCTTTACAGTAAGCTAAATTTACCAGGAACAGCCCTACCAATGAGCATCATTAGGTGAGAAAACAGTTAGCTTTGTGGCCTGGTTACGAAAGCTTAGGCTCTGGCCCTTATGGATTCAGCTAGAGAATGTGAGAATGTGCTATTTTAAGAGACTGAAGTAACTTGAGATACTGGGAAGTCTTTTGGCTGGCATAACTCCAAGCAGCTCTCTTGCTATGTGGAACAAGCCTTCTTTAAAGTGGCCCACTTAAGACCCTGGAGATAGCACACAAACAAATTGCCAAAAATTTATTTATATAACTTTAATATGTCTAGTTTTTAAAATTGATGAAAATGTATTAACGCGTTTTAACGTGTTGCAAAATGTGTTTAATTGGTTGATGTTTGGATTCTCCTGAAAACCAAATTTAGAGAAAATGTAGACTTCTCCAAAAGGGTAATTTGCATTATTACATGAATCTCTGGAAATAATCATCAGAAAGTTACCAAATTTAGACTGGATGTTCACAGACAGTTATTTCATTATGGTAATATTAATCACTGAGTCACAACCGCCCTGACTGTGGTGGCCTTTCTATAATGAGCAGTAGCGAAAGCCTCTCCTGTTGTTTTTTTCTGGCAATGACTTGCAAAATAGGATGTTTTCTCTGATGGTGTCTCCATCCAAAAAACGAACATTGGTCAAAAGTTGAGCATGTTCACTAATGTCCGTAGACTCATCAAGTTGCAATGCAAATGTCCCACCAATGCGTATCTTTTCCAAAATAACACAGTCTATAGCTAAGTTTCCATCCACTTGTCAATCGAATTATCTGAAGTTTGGTGAAAAAACTCATGCAAATGTGTTTTCATCCAACGGTTTTAAAGCGCTTAAAAACCTGTGCGTAATGACGTCACATGCTGTTTAGCGATAGTGGTACATTGAATTGATTTGAGAACTTTTAAGGTGTTTCCATTCATTTTCGCACTAAATAGCACAACATTCAAGCAAACTTTTGCGAGCAAAGTTTTTCTAGACAAAATTGATTGCGCTGTCTACCAACAAATGATCAATATTGCACAAGTTGCAATAGTTTTTATGTGCCAGCTGATAGCAACATATCAAGCTATAATAAGAAAACAACAACGCTATCAACACATTTCTATGATGATGCGGATGCAACTTGCCATTAATTTTACTTCCGGCACCGCTGCGAGACAACTCTTTTTTTAATGTCTCGTTGTTTGAGTGCCATCCATTTACTCCGGAGGACATCCCTTGGCTTGTCGTAATCTTTGTTGGCCATTTCCTTAGACAGTTCCTGATAAATTAAATTTAAAAAGTCTCTTGTCTCCTCGTTTGTCCACTTACATCTGTCTTTGTTGACACCCTCCATGTGTGCAAACAGAGTTGAAATACTGGGCGGAAATTAACTGAAACTTTTTTGTTTTGTGGCGGGTTGCAACCATTAAATGACCTAAAACTTAAATCGCAAGTCATTATTTATTCGGCAAATTACTTTACCATCAGCGTTCATAGCATAAGCCATATATTGACCCAGATAAAATCCGATGAGACCAAACGTATTTCCTTTGAGTCAATATTTATGAAATTCCATAGAATTTTACTGTTTCCATAAGGCATTTTTCCTTTGATATCACTTAATCTGGATAAAAACGTGTGGATGGAAACATAGATTATGTCTGCAGACATGTCAGAAACACATCTGGCAATTGTGTTATCTGAGAGAGGGACTACTTCTTTAACTGCATCAGGGCCAAGCACCTCTTTTGCAGGCAGGTGATATTAATGTCTCTGCCACAGTGTGTGGCTTTTTTGATTTGGGCAGTAGTTCTGCTACTAAGTAACTAGCTTTGAGAGCTCTCTCAGACACCTTTGTGGTTTTTCCCATTAACGTTACCTGTTTCTCAATGAGTTCACGCAGGCTGACAAAATAGTCCATGTTCTTGTTTTGAAGTGACGGGTGTTTCGTTTTGGAGATGGCACTGATAGCTTTTCCCCACACACAGCATAACATAGTAGTCTTCAGATTCATTTACCATATATCAATAATATACTTAAAGTAGAAGAAGGCTCGCCAGCGCAGCCCGATCCGGTTGGTGAAAGTTCTAGCATGCTGCTCTCTCCTCTCCCTTTCCATTTGTGTGCATCCGGTCCCAGAAATGCCTGTTACTAACCTAGATCTGGGGAGTTTAGTCCCCGGAGTCCATATGTTTTCTTTTCGCCCATCATATTTTCTTGGATTAGAATGGTACCAAGATCTTGGTTGCAGCTCTCGCCGTGGTCCTGTTGCACTACACCTACACACTACGTTCTGCGATGCCCTGCAGTGTCCTCCTGCGTCCTGCTGTGTCCTGCTACGTCCAGCTATGCCCTGCTGTACCACGCTACATACCATAACACCTGGCAGTGCCCTGCAATTACGTGAATTACTACTACTACCATTTTTAGTCACTGTTCCATTATCTTTATTGCCACTGTTCATCACATCCCCAACCGGCACCATCAGACACCGTCTAATAAGAGCCTGGCAGAGATTTCTTCCTAAAAGGGAGTTTTTCCTTGCCACAGTCCCACTGTTGCACTATGCTTTCTCTTGGGGGAAAGACTCGAATTGTTGGGACGCTATAAATTAAAGAGAGTGGCCTAGACCTACTCTATTGGTAAAGTGTCTTGAAATAACTCTTATTATGATTTGGTACTATAAATAAAATTGAATTGATTGGTGCAGCTGGATCACCGGTGAATGTAAATCCTAACGAAAGATAACTTTGGTTGTATTGCCTCGAGCTCACCATTTTTGCTTTCCATTTTTGCATTAGACCACCACTCATACTAGGTTCTGGGTTAGAATTTTGTCCAGTGCCCCGATCAGACTCTGCATTTTTCCTTTTTTTTTTAAATTTGTCTATCGCTGTTGTGGCCGTCTTACATTGCCACCATTTGCGCATTAAAGTGGCAGTAATTCTATTGTTTTAAATCAACAAGGTCATTATTGCGCTATACTGCCACCCACTGACACAGAATAGTATTAAATCACATTGCAAGCACAGATGCGCAACAATAGCAAATTATTTGCAGTAACAATAAAAAGAAAAATTTGTTGAAGCAATTACGTAAAATCGGATAATTTCCCACGGCACACTGGACGATCTCTCAAACTAGTGTGGTTGAAAATCACTGCAATACTATATAATTACAAGCTTGAGCAAAATGTCAACTTTTCTAAATAAACTAAAAAAACTTGCTTCATTATTGCAGGGCTGCCAACTCTCACGCATTGGCCGTGAGACACACGCATTTGACTGGTTTCACACGCGCACACGCCACACCCCCGATTTCTCACGCTGAAGTGTCAGCCCGGTCGGTCAAATTTATGAAAGATGAGTTTATCTATGTTTTTACCTGTTGAGCCACTTGTGATCGACTAGTTGTGCTTTCAGAGACTGTGGGGGGTTCAAGAGCGCTCCCTGTCTGTGGAATTTTCAAATTGTCGCAAAATGAGAACATTTTTTTCACGAGCCATCCCAGGTGCATTTCCCCTGCTTCAGGTATGAGCTCTGATTATCACAGACCGTCCGTCGCTTCGTGTCCACTCTCTCTGTAAAGATGGAGGTGAGCAGCGCGGCTGGTGGACCCGCTCTGCTGGGGGCGGTGACGCGTTGCATCCATGCGTAGACCTCCGATGAAGAGCAGCGTACGGACACCTCTAAACTCTGTCAGAGACCAGAGACCCAAATGAGCCTCTGCGTCTGTCAGACGGTCTGAATGAGATCTACCATATCAGCGGAGCAATGACATGCACAGCAGACTATATTACAACTCTCCACATCTCGGACAACAGAGATGGGAGGAGTTATGTGCACAAAGTTGTAAATATGAGCAGAAATCTGGTGAAACACACCTGAGCTATACTAGCCTATATATACTATAATATATATATATATATATATATATATATATATATATATTATATATATATATACACGATACTGCAACGTTGGGCCACTATTGTGCATCTCTAACCTCTGCATCTCTAAATGTAACTGTAAATAATTAATTTGATGTTTTTTAAAATGAACAAATAGTCTTTATTTTCACCAAAAAGTAAAAACAGTAAGTGGGGCCAGAGGATGACAGCCAAACATTACTGAGCCTTGGCACAAAGGTTAAAGGAATAGAATTTATGCAACTCAGTGGTTCTCATTCTTTAGAATTTCAGTGGTCTTAGTTGATCCCTCAACATTAATTTAACTTTGGGTCCCTGGTCCCTACACCAGGGACCCCTGGACCTGTTCACCACAGACCCAAATCTTCTCAGCTGTTGCTGACATATGCTACTGTCTCTTCATGTGGTTCATTATGTTTGGCACATTGTGTGGGTCAGTTCTTATATTATAAGAAGTTAATAATCTATATAATGTAAATGCTGAATGCCCTAAAACCTGTTGATACAACAATGCAAAGGCTCCTAACCCTACAGTTTTGCACATATCATGTAAGACTTGATTTCTCCATTTTTTTTTTGCAAAAAAACTCTCCAGAAAGTGCCATTTAATGGTTTATTTTTCAAATTTTTTTCCTGGGGGGGCATACCCCCAGATCCCCCTAGGGAGTCCCCCATCCACCCACATATACCAAATCCCAATTTAAACCCTAAAGGATAAAGACCAAAAGAAATTGCTTTGTATGCGGCAAAATATGGGTTGGCCCCCCCAAAATCTCACTCCAAGGTTTTTGGAAAAGTTGGCAGCCCTGTTATTGTGCAATACAGTTACATTTCTTTACAACAAGCAAACTAGCTCATGTGTCTCCACAGCTTCCTAATAAAACTGAATGTTTACCATTTGTTCATTACAAACACAATGTTCCTGTGTGTGTGTGTGTGTGTGTGTGTGTGTCTGTGTGTGTGTGTGGGTGTTTGTGTGTGTGTGCTTGCGTGCGTGCTTGTGCGCGTGTGTGTGTGTACATGAGGCATTTGAGTTTATGTGTGGTCATTGGGCATGTGCACAATGTTTTTACTACACTGTCTTTCTAAAAATAGAAATCCATATGTTCCAACATTGAAAAACATTCACTTGCATAATCCCAAACGACCCAATGATGTCCCCCCACTTACCTCCATCACCGTACGTCTCCACCCCATATCCGTCCTGTAGTCCGTTATTCCAGGTGCCTTCGTACCTGGCCGGTGTATTAAGGCTCTGCCGGACTCCATAGCGGCCCTTGAACCCGTGAGTCCACTCTCCCCGATAAATCCACCTCCCCTTGGTTTCTACGCCGAGTCCGTGGCGTTTCCCTTGCGACCAGTAGCCCTGAAACACGTTCCCGCTGGGCCAGGTGTAGACACCGACCACCTCGAAACCGTTGGACCACGAGCCCGAGTACTCGCCCTGGCCCTTGGGCCCGGTGCACACACCCTGGCCGTGGGCTTTGCCATCCTCCCAGCCTCCGCAGTAGGTGCCACCATCGTCAAAGTCGAACCGACCGCCCGTCATTCAGACACGGAGGCTTAAAGTGCTACTCGGTGACTTATTATGAAGTCCAGAGTGTGAGTTGTTATATATGATGACAGGGAACCCCAGTGAAAATGCCAGCTCTCAGCGGAGCTGTAAGGGAAAGGGGACTGATGGCGGCTGGGCGCATCAGCAGTGCAGTGTCGATTACTGAAAACGGGACGTGGGAGGGTGAGAGGCGGCCGCCACGGCTGCCAGTGTCGCTCCAGCGCTGAGTGCTCAAAGACTCTCCCCCCCCTGAACTGAAAACTGCTAAGATACACGTGATGAAACAGTATGGTCTTCCTGTTTTAGTTTTCATAATAAAAGCCAGCCAAACTAATGTTTAAGAGTTTTGCAGGTCTGACTGCAGGAGGGAAAACAGCGATTAGAATATACATTTTTTCATTAAACATCCAGGAGTGCTTGTTTTGCTAATCCAGCAAATTAATCTAAATGATGGTTTAATGCAAACAAAATGTGCAATCATGAGTAATCATACTACCTGATCTACAGCAGTGCCTTTAAACACTAGTGCTTGTTGAAGCCGGCCACTAATTCTAATAACCTGCTGAGCACATAGCTAACTCTGGCACATTAACATTGAGGTGGAAACTGAAATGTTTGAGTAATATGCACTGTATCTGGTAAAATAAATAAATTAGATTAGATGATACTTTATTCATCCCACAGCGGGGAAATTCCTTTGTTACAGCAGCAATTCTCTGCAATGAAAGCAAAAACAAACAAGTAAACACACAAGAAAAAACAGGTAAACAATAGACAATGTGCAGAAAGGTAGATTGAAGCAAAGTAAGGTAAGGTAAAGTGAAGTGGCGTCACATGAGGTATTTTAAAGTAAAGTGCAGTTGCCATAGTACAAGAAAAACAACATTGCAGTTGTAAGTGACGCTAAAATTAAGTTGAATATCTAATTAAAGTGATAAAGCGAAAGCAGGTAACCATAATATAAGTTATATTCACCTGTGACCATAAATAATATTGAAAAAGTAAGTACTTGTAATGGAAAAATATAAATACAGATAAAGTTATACAGAGTGTGTGGATTAAATGAAAAACAGGAACAGAAACTACAACATTATCAGGAAGTGCAGGTGTTGTAGAGTCTGACAGCGGCCGGGATGAATGACCTGCGGTACCTCTCCTTCTTACACCGTGGGTGTATCAGTCTGCTGCTGAAGGAGCTGCTCAGGGACTCCACAGTGTCATGTAGGGGGTGAGAGGTGATGTCCATGATGGATGTCAGCTTAGCTAACATCCTCCTCTCCCCCACTTCCTCTATGGGGTCCAGAGGACAGTCCAGGACAGAGCTCGCTCTCCGGATCAGTCTATTGAGTCTGCTCCTGTCCCTGTCCGAGCTGCCCCCCCTCCAGCAGACCACAGCATAAAGGATGGCAGAGGCCACCAACGAGTCATAAAAAGTCCTGAGGAGAGTCCTGCACACTCCAAAGGACCTGAGTCTCCTCAGCAGATGGAGGCAACTCTGGCCCTTTTTGTAGAGTGCATTGGTGTGGTCAGTCCAGTTCAGTTTATTGTTCAGGTGAACACCCAGGAATTTGTAGCTCTCCACTACATCAATGTCCAATCCCTGAATGCTCACCGGTGAGAAGTGGGATGTTTTCCTCCGAAAGTCAACGATCATCTCCTTTGTCTTGCTGGTGTTGAGCTGAAGCTGGTTGAGCTCACACCAGCTGACAAAGTCCCTGATGACCGTCCTGTATTCCAGATTGTTCCCCTCAGAAACACAACCAACAACGGCTGTGTCATCGGAGAACTTCTGGATGTGGCAGTGGGTGGTGTTGTGAGTGAAGTCCGAGGTATAGAGGGTGAAAAGGAAGGGGGAGAGCACCGTACCCTGAGGGGCACCTGTGCTGCAGTGCACCACGTCAGACACACAGTGATGGAGCCTCACATACTGTGGTCTGTTGGTGAGGTATTCCGTAGTCCATGCAGCCAGGTGTTGGTCCACTCCGGCACTCTCCATCTTCACTTTGAGCAGCGAAGCCTGGATTGTGTTAAAAGCACTGGAGAAGTCAAAGAACATGACTCACACAGTGCTCCCGCTGTCCTCCAGGTGGAGCAGCGATCTGTGCAGCAGGTAGATCACTGCGTCGTCCACCCCAATCCCAGGCTGGTAAGCAAACTGCAGGGGGTCCAGCTGTGTGCTCACCAGGGGTCGAAGGTGACGCAGGATGATCCTCTCCATCGTCTTCATCAGGTGAGAAGTCAAGGCAACAGGCCTGAAGTGGTTTGGCTCTCTGGGGCGCGGCGACTTTGGTACCGGGACCACACAGGAGGTCTTCCACAGGAAGACCTCAAATAAAAATAAACAAATAAACAAATAAACATGACAAGTTAAGGTGCTAGCCTGCGATTAACTCTTGCAACCAGGGATATTAAGGGAATAGTTATGTACCTTAATATGAATGGCAAAATCTCTTTCAGTGAAGGTTTTCATGGTATTTCAATTCAGTTCATTTCCAGTAATGCATGATTTATTTGCAGAGCCCTTTTGTGCTGTATGCAATCACTACACACATATATCACACATATATTGTATTTGCCTAAAGTTCCATGATCCAAACAGTAGTGCTTTGTAGAAGTTTCTGGCCCCAAAAATGTGTGTCAATTAGTTTCCAGTAAGTTAATTCATTTTGACACAAGGTCCCTACAGATGGAGTGAACTTGGAGCTTTTGGAGTCTTTGGCAGTTACCCACTTTGCCTGTTTGGTAATACAGCTTTGTTTCTCTTTGTGTAAGAAATAATTCTCTGCCTTGTTTTTGTATTCATTTGAATTAAAAAACTTTCTGGTTTCCAGCATTTCTTTCAGTGGTAGAAATTTAAAAAGGGTAAAACTGACACTCTCTACCTGTTCCAGCAATTACACTCTTTTAATTGACATACAATGTTTATTCAAATTAGAGTGCTTTACATCTAATCTATATCACCTCTGTTCCGCTACTGGGATTTCAGACCGGATGTCTCAATCTTTTCCGCTTTCTTTGTGTTGGAATTCTAAACTCTGGTAGATTTATGAGGACTAGGGTAACGTCTCCTCAGATCTCTGAACAGTAAATCCAGCAAGCTATGTCGAATCTGAGTTTTCTGTTGCACGATTAAAACAACTTTTGAACGTACACATGTTTCACCAAGACAAGTTCCTTCCTAAGGCTATGTTGCAGAGGCCCAATACGATTGTGATTGGTTTAAAGAAATGCCAAGACACCAGAGCACGTTTTTCTTATCCTGGAATGCTGTGTAGACGAGCCAGAACATCCATTGCAGCACTGTAGAGGAATGTCTGGCAATGCAAGACTAGGCTTTACATATCAGCAGCCTCTTAAAGGGCTAGTAGGGGTTCAATTCATGGGATGCATGATCTTTTTTAAAAGGGTTTTTAAATGAACTCTCGGTAAAATAACTTTTTCAGTACTAAAATATGGCAAATGCTGTTTGTAATCAATTGGGTAGGGTAGGAATGAAATGCACTATGTTCAAAAGTTGTTCAAAGTTGCTGACACGGCTGATTTCTAAATTTAGAAACAACACCAGCTGTTCTCACTGTTGCCCAAACTGCACATCTAATATGGGCTCCAAAGAACTACAGTGGAAATAAAGACCGTTTCAAGACTAATTGTTGAAAATGAAATTTTTGTTGATTAACCCACATAAATATAAGTAAATATGGCAGCAACATTATTTTACTCAGAAGAATTAAGCAATGTTCTACATTTAAAAAAGTACAAACAGCACTCAGCTTGATCTTTTCTGACTAATTGTGACCTGCTTCATAAATATAAATTTAATTTTTAATCTAGAAATTTTCAGTTTTTATGATAGTGCTGAGGTGTTAATCAGATGTAACACAGCAAATCTATTCTACTTTAAGATGTTCTAATTCAAAAGATATGAAATAAATGCCAATAATAATTATTGTTGCCTGTCATAACTTGGAATTCATATTTATTATTGTGGCTTGTTATGTATTTGTAAATGTGCTGTATTTATATAGCACTCAAAGCGCTTTTAGATCTACAGGATACATTCACCATTCACACACATTCATACACTGTGGCCGGGGCTGCCGTACAAGGTGCCACCTGCTCATCAGATAAAGATTCAGTGTCTTGCCCAAGGACACTTCGACAATGACTGCAGGGGTGGGGATCGAACCACCAACCTTCCGATTGGCAGGCAACCACTCTACCACTGAGCCACAACCGCCCTGTAAACAAATTGTTACTTCTGTATTGAGCCAGCTGATCCCTCAAGCTAAATACATTGTACTGTTTTTATTTGTCCTAGTGAATAACATTAAACAAACCTCTGGACATTTTAAGTGTGTTTTTACTTTTTGTGACTTAAAGTACCACTGCAGAACACGTAAGCGCTGCGCTTTTAAAATTAGCAGATGCTAAAAAATGATTTTAGTCACAGATTATTCGGGAAGAAAAGCCTGTATATGAGTCATATTCACGAGTTTTAAAGTCAACCAAGCAAGACCACGAAGACAGCAACGGTCCACCCCATGACAGCTGCATAGGTGCAAGGACATCTCAAAGGACTGTCATCCAAATGATTTGTTACACTGCCATCTTCTGGAAAATCTAGTTTTCACAGCACAGCCTGCTGCTGGGTCACCGAGAACCCAGCACTTAATATTACACAGATGTTATTTGCCAATGTGATGAAACAAAAAGATACTGTAAGTCGTTATAATGAGAAAAGTATCTAAGTATAAATGTAATGGTTTTATTTTGTCAAATCATGACAGACATTATCGTAAGACACTTTGGAAAAAACTAACAATTATAAAATATACAGTAGATATATACATTTTGGTGCCAGAATGGACATTCTCAACCGATTCTTCTGCTCCACCATTCAAAGTGTCCTGCAGTATGGAGGTCCAGTCTGGTTCAGTGACTTCTCAGTCAAACTGAAAACCAGGTTACTACGGCTTCTGGGGATCTGCTCCAAATTGGTGGGTCACTCTGTGGAAAATGCCTTCCTTAACAGCTGCACTTAGCATACCCTCGGACTTGCGGGCAAACTCACAATGGACCCTACTCATGTTTTACATGAAAAATACCAACTTCTGCACTCTGGGAGGCGTTTTATGGTGCCAAGTTGCAGGAAAAAACAGTACAAGCACTCCATAACACTGCTCAACCAACCAAAATGGAGTACAAGGAGGTGATTAACGATGTCAAGAAGACTAATTACACAATCATATGCATAGAAGCAACGTCTTTGTGACCATGGAAACGTTTACTGTGGCTGCAAAAACGCGTGTGAGTGTGCTTGATTTAACTCACCACTGACGATTGTTTTACCATGATTTCGCTTTTTCCCTTATTATGCGTTTTTTTAGAAATGAGGAAAAGAGTGTCCAAAAGTGTGAAAATCACTACAAGGCAGGCCATGTACTGGAATGTGTTTCTCAGGGCCAGCGGGTGGGTTCTGTCAGGGCCAGTATGAAAGACGTACAGGGTTTTGGTGAGTTATACAGGCTGCTAGTCAGGTAGCTAACATTATTTAGCTATAATGAGTATAAGTTCAATTCAATTCATTTTTATTTATAGTATCATTTCATAACAAGAGTTATCTCGAGACACTTTACAGATAGAGTAGGTCCCAACAGTTCTAGCAGTTTCCTACAGAGCAAGCAACAGTGCGACAGTGGCGAGGAAAAACTTCCTTTTAGGCAGAAACCTCGGTCAGACCCAGGCTCTTGGTAAGCGGTGTCAGACGGGCCGGTTGGGGTTAGAATAAGGGTGGAAATAACAAAAATGAAAAAATAGTAGTTTGTAGTAGTTCTTTGTAATAGTTCATGGCATAGCAGGGCACTGTGAGGCATTACGGGACACAGCAGGATGTAGCTGGGCACCGCAGAGTGTAGCAAGATGAACATGGTATTGCAGAACGTGTAGCGGGATCATGGCGACAGCTGGTACCCTGATTTTGGAGCCTCTCTGATCCGAGGGAACATGCTGGGGAAAAAAGAACAAAAGGACTCCGGGGAATGACTCCCTGGAGCTAGGTTAGTAACAGGCATTTCTGGGACATGGATGCACATAAATGGAAAGATATAAAGATAGACTAGCTCAGTGTATCAAAGGAAGTCAGGAAGGTCAGGTGTTTCAAAGTGTGGGATAGGATACAAACCCTGGTTAGGGTAGGGGGAGAAACAGTTGGGGTTAGGGTCAAGAAGGTCAATGTGGGGGATGGGATACAAACCCTGGTCAGGGTAGGGGGGTTAGGGTTATGATGCATTTAATAAAATAGAAATGATGAATGGGAACATATAGAAATGCATCATAAATTTACTGAATGTTAAAATGAAATATTATAGATACACTTTCTGCAATTTCCTTTCTGCATTATTTTTTAATTTACTTTCATTGAATTTTTTATGACAAAGTGGGGACTGTAACGAAATTTGAATACAACTGTAAAGCAACATTTCATAACATTTGGTTAATTTTTGATTTAAATTTTGTTCATTGCATCATTTAAAAAGTTCACTTTATTTCTTTATGTATTTATTTATTATTTACTTAAAATGTAATGCAATTGCAATTATTATATGCAATTATTTAATATTGAACACTTTTCTTATATTAGGGGCTATTGTGGAGACTAGCCAACTGTCTTATGTCAAGAACCACATTTCCCCCCCACAGGTTGTTTAGCGTGTGACAGGAGGTGATGAGTAGCCCGCAGCTCTCAGTCAACAGGGCTGATTGCGTAGTATGCTTAAAGGGAAGGCTCGTTTATATCTGAAAGGGGTTCATCCCCTTTGAGAACTAGCCTTCAAAGACATTTGAGGTCACGACCATCCTGGTCAAAACCAAATAGCATGGACATGTGAGATACTAATTATAAGATGCCATGATTAGTTTTTTAGTGTTGACCAATGGTTGGACTGTTTTGTGCTGTATTCACAGTACGTGCTGAGGTTGATAAATAGCATAAATACCAACCAGCTAAGCATTTACACTGCTTTCCTGTGGGAGTATATTCAGACTTGATTTTCCTCTTCTTTGTTCATATCATAGCTCTTAAAATACCTTTCATATCTTACTCTTGACAGCAATAAGCCAGCTGTCCAGAGGCATCTGTAGAGGCCCCAAGCTTTGACTGTTCCTTTAAGAGCTTTTCTCTCTGTATACGTTTTCGATACTATTCACGAATGGAAACACTCACTCTTGTTTTCACCTTAAAGCACTGTGTAGCTGATTTCTTATTGATGGATTAGTGAAGCACCATCTTCCTCGTGTCTTGCATGCGAGTCAAGGCACTTCAGATTCTAGATGTCGGATATTGAATATAGATTTTATGATTGTAGTTTCCAAAATGTAAATTGTAAGTTTGTTAGAGATGCTTTAGTTTAGTTTAGAATGTAGCTTCACCTACTTAATTTTATCCACATGTAGTATTGTGAGCATTGTACATAATATGTATTGCATTCATACCCAATTATTTAAAACAACAATAAGAATGAGATAGTTAAAAACAACACAGTAATGCGTTAAGTCAAATGAAAATCAGAACACACTAAATTACATTTTGCACAATATTTATTTCTGAATTACATAAGAATTAAAATATTGTTTACTTATGTAAAAAGAAACATTTAGAAAGTTTTCTTACATGTATTGCATTAGTAAGTAGATAAACAGTATGTACTAACATACTGTGTTTAAATTCACAAACTTAACACTTTATAATATTTGAATTCAGTCTCTGTGTCTGTGGTGACTGCTTCCTGTGTGTGTGAGGTGCTTCCCAAATCCACCAGCACAGAAGAAGAAGAAGCAGATGGTGACAACTTCCTCTGTGCTGGTCAGGCAGGAGCTCGTAGTAGTCTTCAATGGGTCTTCAGCTCGTAATTGGTGCCTGGAAGCAAGTAGGGTGCTGAGAGTGGTCCAGTGGTCTGCTGTGGTGCTGGGTCTGCCTGAGAAGATAGGTTGGTTGACATCCATGTCCAGTGGTCTGCTGTGGTGCTGGGTCTGCCTGAGATGATAGGTTTGTTGACGTCCGTGTTCCAGTGGTCTGCTGTGGTGCTGGGTCTGCCTGAGATGATAGGTTTGTTGACGTCTGTGGTCCAGTGGTCTGCTGTGGTGCTGGGTCTGCCTGAGATGATAGGTTTGTTGACGTCCGTGGTCCAGTGGTCTGCTGTGGTGCTGGGTCTGCCTGAGATGATAGGTTGGTTGACGTCCGTGGTCCAGCTGTCTGCTGTGGTGCTGGGTCTGCCTGAGATGATAGGTTGGTTGACATCCATTCTCAGCTGCCTGACGAGTGCCAAAATCCCAGAAGAATCCTGCCCTGCTAAAACAGACAAAACAGTGAGTAATGTTGAACACAGCTATATAATATTGCACTGTTGGTAGCTGTTTTGTTGAGTTTGGCCTCCAATGACAGAATGATAAACAATGGAATAATATTCAAGAAGATTTCCTTAATAAATATAATCCACTTGTGTAGAGTTAACTTATCACTGCTTTATGTCCCTGCTGGTACTTCTGTAGTACGCCACGGCAAAACTGCTCTACGTTGGCCGTTCCATTGTTTTCCTGTGGAGAGAGTGGTGCCAGCTTGTTGTGGTTTGGGGTTTTTGTTTGGGTGTATGTTTCCCTTCCTTTGGCCTCCTTGTGTTTTTTGTCTGTTTTCTCTGTGGTCCTGTGTTACTGGCCCTGTCTTGCTCCCCTGTTGCCTGTTTGTTCTACTTTCCGCTTTATTTTGGTAGTCAGCTTCCTGTCGTGTCTTGCCTTGTCTTGTCTAGCTTCACTTTGTTTGTCTGATTGTCCAGCCCCGCCCTAATGTGATCCACCTGATGTCTCACCTGCTGTGTGCTGTGGACCCCTAACAATGGAGAAGGAATCTTACCGAAAACAATAGGGTTCCACAGCCCTGCTGTCTGAACCGCGTATCTGCATCGCCTTGCGATTACTGCGGTGCACGCATCCTCGGGCTTGGACCGCATAAAACTGGTAACCCTAACCCATCATTAGGGGTCCAAGCCCGAGGATGCGTGCACCGCGGTAATCGCAAGGCGATACGCGGTTCACACAGCAGGGCTGTGGAACCCTATTGTTTTCGCTAGGATTTTCCATTATCCATATTATTAGTCTTCACCGCATAAAAGTGGTGCTGCAGCCTAAACCGTACATGGTGGCGACGCGCCATTTTCAGGACTGGTCCGAAAGTCCGCAAAGACCTCAGGCGAAAAAATTGACCCACTTCTACCACTAGGTGGCGCTATAGCGGAGAAAAAACACGTTTAGCCCTATAACTCCCAAACCGTACATCGTAAATTTAAAAACCTTACATACACGCGTTCCCTGGATCCTACTGAATCTCGTGATATAGGCCACGCCCATTTCCGCCTAGACTTTTATGTGTGAAAAATCGCGATTTATCAAAAAACAACTTTTTCAAACTCCTCCGAGACCGTGCAGTGGATCTGCACGAAACTTGGCACGTAGCATCTCCAGACCAACCTGACACAAAGTTGTATATAGAAGAATTGCGCATTTTACGCTCAAACAAATTTGTGTAGCTAGCTATGAAAACACTAACTTTGCCATATCTCGGCCAAAATAAATGCTATCAAAGCCAAACATTACAATATTTCTTGCTATGACCCCCTGAGGCTCTGTAACAAATTTGACGAACATTGGCCACTAGGGGGCGCTACAAATACAAAAGAGTTGGTTTTTCATGAACGTACTTTGCCATATCTCGGCCAAAATACGTGGTATCAACCCCAAACTTGGGGTGATTGTTTGGCATGCCGCACAGAAGCTTCATACATAATTTGGTAACGATGGGCCATTAGGGGGCGCTATAATCGACGTTTTTTGGTTTTGTGGACAAAGTCAATGCATTTAAATGGGAAATTTGCAATTGCAATATCTCTGCCACAGTAAATGCTATAAAAACCAAACCAGTAATGATTGTTTCGCCCACCGCCCGGAGGCTCACTGCCAAATTTGGTAGACAGGCCCTTAGGGGGCGCTCTAATCAACATAGAACATTTCCCCGGGTCGCTGGGGACGACTGGCGCGGGGAGGCTTTGACCCCGTTGAAACTGCGTGCAGTTCTAGTTATTCTTCTCCGCATAAAACTGGTGCTGCAGCCTAAACCGTACATGGTGGCGACGCACCATTTTCAGGACTGGTCCGAAAGTCCGCAAAGACCTCAGCCAAAAAATTGACCCACTTCTACCACTAGGTGGCGCTATAGCAGAGTAAAAACACGTTTGGCCCTATAACTCCCAAACCGTACATCGTACATTTAAAAACCTTACATCCATGCGTTCCCTGGATCCTACTGAATCTCGGGATATAGGCCACGCCCATTTTCGCCTAGACTTTTATACGTGAAAAATCACGATTTATCAAAAACCAACTTTTTTGAACTCCTCCGAGACCGTGCAATGGATCTGCACGAAACTTGGCAAACAGCATCTCCAGACCAACCTGACACAAAGTTGTATAAAAAAATTTTATAGAATAAGAATTGCGCATATTACGCTCAAACAAATTTGTGTAGCTAGCTATGAAAACACCGACTTTGCCATATCTCGGCCAAAATAAATGCTATCAAAGCCAAACTTTACAATATTACTTGCTATGACCCCTTGAGGCTCTGTACCAAATTTGACGAACATTGGCCGCTAGGGGGCGCTACAAATACAAACAAAGTGTATTTCTCATGAACCGCTCGTCCGAATTTTACGAAATTTGACGGATGCCATCTAGGCCCGCTCCCAAGGCGGTCCTCACAGCGGGGCGGTGATTGGCGCGCTCCCCGGGTTGCCGGGGACGACTGGCGCGGGGGGGCTTGGACCCCGTTGAAACTGCGTGCAGTTCTAGTAATTGTTACAGCCTTATGATCTCTAAAAACTGTGGGTTCTATCAACACTGACTCAACCTTATTCTCCATGTCTGACACCAACCAGAAGTCTATATGGGACTCTTGAGAGCTATCCTTATAATTCCAAGTATATATTTTTGGTTTGGATGTTTGTCGCCAGATATCCATTAAGTCCAATCGACTGCACGCCACACATCCAGTGTGTAGCCAGCCTAGGTCACTTTGGGGTACAATTTGGTTTTGGAGAATTCTACAAGCAGCAATACCGCAGGCCCGTTTTGAATGGGCACTGTACTAATGTAAACACAACAGACCGACTGCTGTGCACGACCACCCCACAGATGAATGGTGAAGATTAATTCAAAGTAGTGAGTGATCCGGAGTACACTGTTAAAATATATCTATATCTCTATATCTCTATACAGTATATATATATATATATATATATATATATATATATAGAGAGAGAGAGAGAGAGAGAGAGAGAGAGAGATATCGACTTAAATAGGCCTAACGGCATCCTTGGCTGTAATGCAGAAATGTTACATATTGTAGTTTTTTGTTTTTTTTTCCTTTATCAGTAAGAATATGTATGATGTATCCCTAATGCCTTCCTCTTTTTGATTTTTCTACAGTATTATGGCCTTTAAATTGTTCGGGGTAAGTATGCCAACGTTTATAACAAATGCCTAATTTAAGAAGTTGATTTCCTGTAAGTGATTACAAATGTATTTTCCTCAACAGAACACAAAAGAAATCCCAACTGATGCTGTGGAGAAATTCCACGAATGTGAAGGAGGCGATGTTCATGAGAGGGCACGTTGGGTCTGCCTTGAGCTGGGATACCGAGCACAGCTCACGACAGACTCGTCAAGGTTTTCGGGTGGGTGGTGTGGGGGTGTGTGTATAGGGGTGTGGGTTGTGTGAGAGAGAACCGGCATCGCACAGTCTCTACTCCTCCAGAGGCCAGAGCCGCCGTCTATACTGAGGTCTGCCGGTTCCAGTTGGAAACTCCTCTGAGGTTCAGAGAATTCACGGTAGATCTCGGTAAGAGACCCACCCGTTTGGCGCTCTTCTCGCCGTCTTCTCTGCTTTATTATATTCATCATGTGTTTTAGTATTCAGATGACTTTACTGCAGTTAAAGTTCTGAAAAAATACTGTTACTGTAAAAGTTCAGCAAGTTACGTTTCATTTATAATCATCAGGATTTATAAACTACATGTGTTTTCTGTGCAGATATCTTAACTAGTAACTAAAGCTGTCAGATATCTGTAGTGGAGTAAGAATCAGATTGCTTAATGTCCAAAATGCTAATATTTTAAGTTAACGTTAAATGCTCGCTCTCATTCTTTCTGTGTGCAGGTGTGAGTGATCTCCCAGGAGCGGGGGGGGACGTTCCAGACAGAGCGTTTCTTTATGATGAGAACACATTCATTCACTGGTGAGTCACATCCTCCTTTTAATACAAACTATAAAAAATTAGTTTGTTGACATCAACACAAGACTCTATTTACTGTAAACATGTATCACATCAGTACACAAACTGCATTTAAAATCTGCCCTGTGTACTGTAGGTGAACGTCTGGGGACTGAATAACTGCAGCGTTCTTCCAGGAGGAGTGATCATAAAGGAGACGCTCAATAAAGTAGCCATCCTCGTGTCAACTACTCACAGCGTCCACAGGTTGCTGCTGCCGCCACACCCCTCATCACTCCCTGATGTGAGTCGAGTGCAGATTTGGATCGCACATGCTATTTTTGCCAGATGCCAGAGAGCTCCGCAGCAATTCAGCACACGGGACAGAAAGTTGAGCAGAGAAACAAAATAAAACGTGCGTGTGTGGGAATATCAAAAACTTTATAGCGTACATTGATGTTAAAATGTTTACATCTTGGCAGGACGTTTATCGCTGTACGTTTTGTTGGTTAATGTGAGATGTTTACTTTGTTGAAAATCTGCAGATATCTGAAAACTCCAGAAAAGAAGCAGATGCATTCATCCTCTAAATAACGTTGGATATACATGTCTCTCCCATTTGTTCCAGCATCTGGTGTCGGTGCTGCAAAGGCAGGCTGTATTTTCAGAGGTGGAGAAGCTGGACCTGCAGGACGCCGCGCACAGCGCAGTCATCCCCGGCTCGCGGAGTTCCAGCACCGCCTGGCTCAGTCTGTCTGGAGAGACATACTTCAGTCTGGCTGCACCGACCGGAGGCAACGTGGGGCTCTCTGCCGCCGCATGGCACGCAAGGTACACACAGACTCTGATACACGTCAGAGCTGTTTACAAACTCTGTCAACTACAAAGTCTGTCTGTAACTGTCCGCCTTCATTTTGGCTGATTTGACTTGTTCAATCTGCCAGTGGGCAGTCGGACTAAATGACCACTCTGATTGGTGGAGAGCTGGCCCTTGACTAGTGAACCAATGCACGAGAAAACCGGAGCAGACGACTATGGCAAGCCCTTTTTAACATTTAAAAGCTAAGTTTGACTATACGGAATTTACATTGTAGATATCAATAACGTCTTTATGACTACTCGTAATTACATTTTGGATTGTTGGAATTGTCAATTAAGATATCTGTACCGTAATTGTAACTAGTCAAAACAACAGATATCTGTAATTCAGTTTTGACTAGGCAAAACTGAATTACATATCTACAATGTCATTGAAAATGTCATTCAACGCGTCACAACTTAAATGACAATTGCAGATATCTGTAATTCAGTTTTGACTAGGAAGAATGAAAGTTAAAGAGATTTCCAATATCTCTAATTAAAATTTGTTTCAAGATATCTACTAAATTACGAATATCCCTAATTCCAGTTTCAGATATCTACAACGTCATTTTGACTAGCCATAATTCCAGTAACAGATATCTGCAACGTAATTCTGCCTAGTCAAAACTGTAATTCAAGATGTCTGTAATTTAATTTTGACTTGGCAGAATGAAAGTTAAAGATATTTCAGATATCTCTAATTAAAATTTGTTTCAAGATATCTATTAAATTACGAATATCCCTAATTCAGGTTTGAGATATCTACAACGTCATTTTGCCTAGTCAAAACTTAATTTAAGATAATGCAGCTGGCTAGACTGAAAGAAGAAGTTATTGTGGTTCGTGAAGTCAAGCAGCACATGGAGTACATGAGGAGTGTTTCTGGACTGATGAGTTTACTGAAGACATCAATGGGAGATGTAAGGACAATAGTTAGTCATTTTCTTCAATGTGCTTCTCTGGTAACCACTTGGTTCATTTGTTTTTATTTTCATGTTGTATTCTCAAGCAGTACAGCCGGATTAATGGAGAAAGGGCGTGAGGGACTACTCTGTGTGCTGAAGAGAAGATTGTGTGAAGTTGAAGCACAACTGACCAGAGCAAGCACAACATACAAAAGTATTCTTGGACTGCAAACATTGTCCTTAGATGACTTCTCTGAAGAGGAAGACTTAGAGAAGACTTCCTCAAGTGATGAGGAACTGGGAGAGTAGTTATTGGGGAGATTATGTGTATGGCTCTAAGAATATGTCTTCAATGTGTTGAACCCAAACATTAGTGGTGTAATAACTTGTATGTGAAACCGGAGGCTATTACTGCTGTTGTAAGATTTCCGTGTTTAGAGCATGTACTGCAAATTCCTCTGAAATGTGAAACGCCTTATATTAGTCCCCACGCGCTGCCCCAACAGCAACAGAGTGCTATTCCAGCTTATGTTTCCACATGTTAGTGTATGAATTCTCCCTCTCCTCTCAACATTTCTATCTGAAGACATATAGTATTTATTTTGTACAAGGCATAGTCCCTTTGTTCTAGAAAGACTACTTTATTAATTCACCCAGTAAAGTGAAGTGTTTCAACTACAGTCAATGTCTTTTTTGTTTGATTCATTAATAGTTTTCAGTAGTCTGTTTCCTGTTTTATCCCATTGTGAGTTGTTCCTTTCAGGTAAATGTGTAGTAAGCATTAGGCCTATATTCCAAGGCTGGGTTCATCAACTACACTTGTCCAAGGGCCAGAATTTTTCTAGGCAGACACTATCAAGGCCAGATGCTCTTGTAAAATTACAATGAATATTGTAGCCTGAGTAATTATTTCATATATCAATTTGCCTATGAAATGTGTCATTTTTAGCAGTCAGTGTAAACAGACTCCTATTCAGAGATGGCAAAAGTACTCACTTCCTGTACTCAAGTAGAAGTACAGATAATTGTGTTAAATACTTCGGTAGAAGTACTGATTTAACTTCTTTACTCAAATAAAAGTAACAAAGAGGCTTAGGAAGTAACTTAAAGTGTAAAAGTAGCCGTGAGAATGACAAAGCTACCTGGACCAGCCAGACGTTCGAAAGCACGCTGAGAAACTACAGTGGACATGGAAAAAAGGCTCTTGATATGCCATTGGCTACATTTTAAATGGCTGTCTGCCAGTAGGCCTAAAACATATAGCTTATTTATTGTGACAGAGACTGGTAGTAGCAAGATATAAATTCACGCTTTTTTTTTTTTTTTTTTGAGAAGTCTGTGTATATTCCCATTAAATTTCATCTTGATGATGCAAAAACAATTAACTCCAGTGAAATTATTATAAAAGATTTTTCAGTTGCATTGCAAGGGAGGCACAATTGATTGTTTTTTCTTCTTTCTTGCACATATTGTACTGTGGTTCCTGGTTATTTAGCTGTTTTTTTTTTCTGTACAAGCTTTTATTTTACTATTTCTAATCATTGACATTATCTTTATTGTGTGATTTAATTATATTGAATGAATGCTTTTTGTGTTCAATATGTTTATAATAACAGTGTATCAAATGAGATTGTAAAAACATTGTGACAATGTGAAAAGATGCCGCTCAAAGCTCAGAACCTACAGGGAATTATGGCCTGAGTCTGCCACTGCTCCCCTCTGCTTTATGGAGTTTTACGGTGACTTCAGCTCCCGGTTTAGCTGTCTGGCCAGCGACTTCGCTGTTTTGGTTCAATCTCACAGCTCTCATAGCGACAGTACCAGCCACAGCAGGCAGCTGGACCAAAAAAAACCTCCAAATGAATGATAATGTTGCTCCTTAACTGCTGGATGAGTGAATAAGCTACTTTTTGCTAACCAGTTACTGAAGGTTTAGTCAGTCCTGTTCATAGACTGCAAGTTATAATATACTTAGCTACTAAAGTATACTTGTTCATGGCGAAGATTAATCCACAGCTGTAGTTATGTTATAGCAAGCACCGTTTACTACCTACTGTATATTGTAGGATAATTTGATTACTAAAATCGATTTACATAGCCTTTTGTAATTGTAATCAGAGTGTAAATGTTTTGAAAAAAAGTTATCAATATGGTAATATTTTTCTGAGGTTATAAATATAATAATCACTTTAATGTAGGTAAATCTGTCTTTCTGTGTGAGATTATGTGTGTAAGTGGTGATGCAAATCCCAGTTGAGATGGCCCACTTCTTCATATACCTGACAAAAGTGCCTGATCAGGAAGAAAGATCCTGAATTTAATTGACTACAGATCATATGAGACCCACTTTTGGGGTATTACAAAAGTAAATCAGCTATCCAAAGATTTTTTAAGGAACATATGTTATCTCTCTTTCAAATGGAATACTTGATGAATGTTTACATAGTAGATATAGGTTGTTACACCTCCTAAATAGTTCCCAAATACACTTTATACATTTGAAAATAATTTTTATACAAATATTTGTTTCACTAAAGATTGAAATACTGTAAACAATATAGTTACATAATTGTGTGTATATGTAACTGCTGAAGCAGACCTGTAACAGAGACATCTAAGTATGATTTACGGAGTGGTGTCTATGATGAGTATAAGTGAGGATTTACGGTCGGTGAGCGTTACAGTTAAACCTGAAAGACATCCATCGTGGTGCAAAAAGCACCTGTGCTCTATGTGTTAGTTTCTAGATGGGATGTATCTAGATTAGCCTATGCTAGGCATGTGAGTACGTGGTTACTTTAAGGCAGGTTTATTCCGACTATGGGTTAGACAGTACATATTTATTGGGTCACTTAGGAAATTTAGGACCATTCTGATGTAGGATATTAAAATCAAAGCCTAGAAAATAAAATAAATATTACAATTGAAAACTTTTTCAGGCTGTTAAAGGCATATTTTTCTCTTTTTGAGGGTAATCTAAAAAGGAATCCTGACGTTATTCCAGCTTCATTCCAAGTCTGGGGGAGACATCACCTATCCAGTGTTTCTCTCAGGTAATTTCAAAGCATTCTGATGTACGTTTTTAAAATTAAGGCCTTAAAACCAAGGCTATATTGACATTTTTTCAGGCTGTTAAAAGCATATTCTTCTCTTTATCAGGCTACTCTAAAAAGGAATCCTGACGTTATTCCGCTTCATTCCAAGTCTGGGGGAGACAACACCTATCCAGCGTGTCTCTCACCTAATATCAGAGCATTCTGATGTACGATTTTAAAATTAAGGGCTTAAAAGTAAAGCTATATTGACGTTTTATCAAGCTGTTAAAGGCATGTTTAACTCTTCTTCATGCATCTCTAAAATGTATTCCTACTGTTAAGGCACGTTTATTCCGACTATGGGTTAGAAACAACATATTTATTGGGTCACTTAGGTAATTTAGGACCAATCTGATGTAGGATATTAAAATCAAAGCCTAGAACATGTGATAAGTATTACAATTTAAATGTTTTTCAGGCTGTTAAGAGCATATTCTTCTCTTATTGAGGGTACGCTAAAAAGGAATCCTGACGTTATTCCAGCTTCATTCCAAGTCGGGGGGAGACATCACCTATCCAGTGTGTCTCTCACGTAATTTCAGAGCATTCTGATGTACGTTTTTAAAATTGAGGCCTTAGAACCAAGGCTATATAGACACTTTTTCAGGCTGTTAAAGGCATATTCTTCTCTTTATCAGGCTACTCTAAAACGTAATCCTGACGTTATTCCAGCTTCATTCCAAGTCTGGGGGAGACATCACCTATCCAGTGTTTCTCTCAGGTAATTTCAGAGCATTCTGATGTACGTTTTTAAAATCAAGGCCTTAAAACCAAGGCTATATTGACACTTTTTCAGGCTGTTAAAGATATATTCTTCTCTTTATCAGGCTACTCTAAAAAGGAATCCTGACATTATTCCGGCTTCATTCCAAGTCTGGGTGAGACATCACCTGTCCAGTGTGTCTGTCACGTAATTCCAGAGCATTCTGATGTATGGTTTTAAAATTAAGGGCTTAAAAGTAAAGCTATATGACGTTTTATCAAGCTGTTAAAGGCATGTTTAACTCTTCTTCATGCATCTCTAAAATGTATTCTACTGTTAAGGCACGTTTATTCCGACTATGGGTTAGAAACAACATATTTATTGGGTCACTTAGGTAATTTAGGACCAATCTGATGTAGGATATTAAAATCAAAGCCTAGAACATGTGATAAGTATTACAATTTAAATGTTTTTCAGGCTGTTAAGAGCATATTCTTCTCTTATTGAGGGTACGCTAAAAAGGAATCCTGCGTTATTCCAGCTTCATTCCAAGTCGGGGGAGACATCACCTATCCAGTGTGTCTCTCACGTAATTCAGAGCATTCTGATGTACGTTTTTAAAATTGAGGCCTTAGAACCAAGGCTATAGACACTTTTTCAGGCTGTTAAAGGCATATTCTTCTCTTTATCAGGCTACCCTAAAACGTAATCCTGACGTTATTCCAGCTTCATTCCAAGTCTGGGGGAGATATCACCTATCCAGTGTTTCTCTCAGGTAATTTCAGAGCATTCTGATGTACGTTTTTAAAATCAAGGCCTTAAAACCAAGGCTATATTGACACTTTTTCAGGCTGTTAAAGATATATTCTTCTCTTTATCAGGCTACTCTAAAAAAGGAATCCTGACATTATTCCGGCTTCATTCCAAGTCTGGGAGACATCACCTGTCCAGTGTGTCTGTCACTTAATTCCAGAGCATTCTGATGTATGGTTTTAAAATTAAGGGCTTAAAAGTAAAGCTATATTGACGTTTATGAGGCTGTTAAAGGCATGTTTAACTCTTCTTCATGCATCTCTAAGATGTATTCCTACTGTTAAGGCACGTTTATCCGACTATGGGTTAGACAGTACATATTTATTGGGTCACTTAGGAAATTTAGGACCATTCTGATTTTATGTAGGATATTAATCAAAGCCTAGAAAATAAAATAATATTACAATTGAAAACTTTTTCAGGCTGTTAAAGGCATATTTTTCTCTTTTTTGAGGGTACTCTAAAAAGGATCCTGATGTTATTCCAGCTTCATTCCAAGTCTGGGGGAGACACACCTATCCAGTGTTTCTCTCAGGTAATTTCAGAGCATTCTGATGTACGTTTTTAAAAATAGGCCTTAAAACCAGGCTATATTGACATTTTTTCAGGCTGTTAAAGCTTATTCTTCTCTTTATCAGGCTACTCTAAAAAGGAATCCTGACGTATTCAAGCTTCATTCCAAGTCTGGGGGAGACAACACCTATCAGCGTGTCTCTCACTTATATCAGAGCATTCTGATGTACGATTTAAAATTAAGGGCTTAAAAGTAAAGCTATATTGACGTTTTATCAAGCTGTTAAAGGCATGTTTAACTTTCTTCTGCATCTCTAAATGTATTCCTACTGTTAAGGCACGTTATTCGACTATGGGTTAGAAACAACATATTTATTGGTCACTGGGGTAATTAGGACCAATCTGATGTAGGATATTAAAATCAAAGCAACATGTAATAAGTATTAGAAATTTAAATCTTTTTCAGGCTGTTAGAGGCATATTTTTCTCTTATTGAGGGTACTCTAAAAGGAATCCTGTCATTATTCCAGCTTCATTCCAAGTCTGGGGGCATCACCTATCCAGTGTGGTCTCTCACGTAATTTCAGCGCATTCTGATGTACGTTTTTAAAATTAAGGCGTTAAAACCAAGGCTATATTGACACTTGTTCAGGCTGTTAAAGGCATATTCTTCTCTTTATCAGGCTACTCTAGAAAGGAATCCTGATGTTATTCCAGCTTCCTTCAAAGTCTGGCGCAGACATCAACTATCCAGTGTTTCTCTCAGGTAATTTCAGAGCATTCTGATGTACGTTTTTAAAATTAAGGCCTTAAAACCAAGGCTATATTGACACTTTTTCAGGCTGTTAAAGGAATAGTCTTCTCTTTATCAGGCTACTCTAAAAAGGAATCCTGACGTTATTCCAACTTCATTCCAAGTCTGGGGGAGACATCACCTATCCAGTGTTTCTCTCACGTAATTTCAGAGCATTCTGATGTACGGTTTTAAAATTAAGACCTTAAAACCAAGGCTATATTGACGTTTTATCAGGCTGTTAAAGGCATGTTTAACTCTTCTTCATGCATCTCTAAAATGTATTCCTACTGTCAAGGCAGGTTTATTCCGACTATTTGTTAGAAAACTACATATTTATTGGGTCACTTAGGTAATTAGGACCATTCTGATGTAGGATATTAAAATCAAGCCTAGAACGTGTAATAAATATTACAATTTAAATCTTTTTCAGGCTGTTAAAGGCATATTTTTCTCTTATTGAGGGTACTGTAAAAAGGAATCCTGACGTTATTCCAGCTTCATTTAAAGTCTGGGGGAGACATCACCTATCCAGTGTGTCTCTCACGTAATTTCAGAGCATTCTGATGTACGTTTTTAAAATTAAGGCCTTAAAACAAGGCAATATTGACATTTTTTCAGGCTGTTAAAGGCATATTCTTTTCTTTATCAGGCTACTCTAAAAAGGAATCTTGATGCTATTCCAGCTTCATTCCAAGTCTGGTGGAGACATCACCTATCCAGTGTGTCTCTCACGTAATTTCAGAGCATTTTGATGTACGGTTTTAAAATTAAGGGCTTAAAAGTAAGGCTATATTGATGTTGTATCAGGCTGTTAAGGCATGTTTAACCCTCCTTCATGCATCTCTAAAATGTATTATTCCGACTATGGGTTAGAAACTACATAATTATTGGGTCACTTAGGTAATTTAGGACCATTCTGATGTAGGATATTAAAATCAAAGCCTAGAAATGTAATAAATATTAGAATTTAAATCTTTTTCAGGCTGTTAGAGGCATATTTTTCTCTTATTGAGGGTACTCTAAAAGGAATCCTGTCGTTATTCCAGCTTCATTCCAAGTCGGGGGGAGACATCACCTATCCAGTGTGTCTCTCACGTAATTTCAGGGCATTCTGATGTACGTTTTTAAAATTAAGGCCTTAAAACCAAGGCTTTATTAACACTTTTTCAGGCTGTTGAAGGCATTTCTTCTCTTTATCAGGCAACTCTAAAAAGGAATCCTGACGTTATTCCAGCTTCATTCCAAGTCTGGGGGAGACATCACCTATCCATTGTTTCTCTCACTTAATTTCAGAGCATTCTAATGTACAATTTTAAGATAAAGGGCTTAAAAGGAAAGCTATATTGACGTTTTATCAGGCTGTTAAAGGCATGTTTATCTCTTCTTCATGCATCTCTAAAATGTATTCCTACTGTTAAGGCACGTTTTTTCCGCTAGGAGTTAGAAACTACATGTTTTATTGGGTAGTTCGGTTAATTTAGGACCATTCTGATGTAGGATTTAAAATCAAAGCCTAGAACATGTAATAAATATTACAATTTAATCTTTTCAGGCTGTTAAAGGCATATTCTCTCTTATGAGGGGTACTTTAAAAAGGAATCCTGACGTTATTCCAGCTCCATTCAAGTCTGGGGGAGACATCACCTATCCAGTGTTTCTTTCAGGTAATTTCAGAGCATTCTGATGTACGGTTTTAATATTAAGGCCTTAAAGCCAAGGCTATATGACACTTTTATTAGGCTGTTAAAGGCATATTCTTCTCTTTTCAGGCTACTCTAAAAAGGAATCCTGACGTTATCCAGCTCCATTCCAAGTGTGGGGGAGACATCACTATCCAGTGTGTCTTCTAGGTAATTCAGGAGCATTTCTGATGTACGGTTTTAATATTAAGGCCTTAAAAAAAGGCAATATTGACACTTTTCAGGCTGTTAAAGGCATATTCTTCGCTTTTTCAGGCTACTTAAAAAGGAATCCTGACGTTATTCCAGCTCCATTCCAAGTGTGGGGGAGACATCACCTATCCAGTGTTTCTCTCAGGTAATTTCAGAGAATTCTGATTTACGGTTTTTAATACTAAGGCCTTCAAACCAAGTCTATAGTGAAACTTTTTCAGGCTGCTAAAGCTATATTGACACTTTTTCATTTGTTAAAGGCATATTCTTCTCTTTTTCAGGCTACTCTAAAAAGAAATCCTGACGTTATTCCAGCTTCATTCCAAGTCTGGGGGAGAACATCCCCTATCCAGTGTTTCTCTCAGGTAATTTCAGAGCATTCTGGATGTACGGTTTTCATATTAAGGCCTTCAAACCAGTCTATAGTGACACTTTTTCATGCTGCTAAAGGCTATATTGAAACTTTTTCATGTTGTTAAAGGCATATTCTTCTCTTTTTCTGGCTACTCTAAAAGGAATCCTGACGTTATTCCAGCTCCATTCAATTCTGGGGGAGACATCACCTATCCAGTGTTTTCTTTCAGGTAATTTCAGAGCATTCTGATTGTCGGTTTTAATATTAAGGTCTTAAAGCCAAGACTATATGGACACTTTTCAGGCTGTTAAAGGCATATTCTTCTCTTTTTCAGGCTACTCTGAAAAAGGAATCCTGATGTTATTCCAGCTTCATTCCAAGTATGGGGGAGACATCACCTATCCAGTGTTCCTTTGAGGTATTTCAGAGCATTCTGACGTACGGTTTTATATTAAGGCCTTAAAGCCAAGGCTATATGACACTTTTCAGGCTGTTAAAGGCATATTCTTCTCTTTTTCAGGCTACTCTAAAAAGGAATCCTGACGTTATTCCAGCTCCATTCCAAGTTTGGGGGAGACATCAACTATCCATGTGTCTCGAGGTAATTTCAGAGCATTCTGATGTACGGTTTAATATTAAGGCCTAAAAACCAAGGCTATATTGACACTTTCTCAGGCTGTTTAAAGGCATATTCTTCTCTTTTTCAGGCTACTCTAAAAGGATCCTGACGTTTTTCAGCTTCATTCAAGTCTGGGGGAGACACACCATCCAGTGTTTCTTCTCAGGTAATTCAGAGCATCTGATGTACGGTTTTAATATTAAGCCTTCAAACCAAAGTCTATAGTGACACTTTTTCAGGCTGCTAAAGGCTATATTGACACTTTTTCATGTTGTTAAAGGCATATTTTTCTCTTTTTCAGGCTACTCTAAAAAGGAATCCTGACGTTATTCCAGCTCCATTCCAAGTCTTGGGGAGACATCACCTATCCAGTGATTCTTTCAGTAATTTCAGAGCATTCTGATGTATGGTTTTAATATTAGGCCTTAAAGCCAAGGCTATATTGACACTTTTTCAGGCTGTTAAGGCATATCTTCTCTTTTCAGGCTACTCTAAAAAGGAATCCTGACGTTATTCCAGCTTTATTCCAAATGTGGGAGAGACATCAACTATCCAGTGTGTCTCTCAGGTAATTTCAGAGCATTCTGATGTACGGTTTTAATATTAAGGCCTTAAAACCAAGGATATATTGACACTTTCTCAGGCTGTTAAAGGCATATTCTTCTCTTTTTCAGGCTACTCTAAAAAGGAATCCTGACGTTATTTCAGCTTCATTCCAAGTTTGCGGGAGACATCACCCATCCAGTGTTTCTCTCAGGTAATTTCAGAGCATTCTGATATACGGTTTTAATATTAAGGCCTTCAAACCAAGTCTATAGTGACACTTTTTCAGGCTGCTAAAGGCTATTTTGACACTTTTTCATGTTTTAAAGGCATATTCTTCTCTTTTTCAGGCTACTCTAAAAAGGAATCCTGACGTTATTCCAGCTCCATTCCAAGTCTTGGGAGACATCACCTATCCAGTGATTCTTTCAGGTAATTTCAGAGCATTCTGATGTATGGTTTTAATGTTAAGGCCTTAAAGCCAAGGCTATATTGACACTTTTTCAGACTGTTAAAGGCATATTCTCTCTTTTTCAGGCTACTCTAAAAGGAATCCTGACATTATTCCAGCTTATTCCAAATGTGGGGGAGACATCACTATCCAGTGTGTTCTCTCAGGTAATTTCAGAGCATTCTGATGTAGGGTTTTATATTAGGCCTTAAAACCAAGGATATATTGACACTTTCTCAGGCTGTTAAAGGCATATTCTTCTCTTTTTCAGGCTACTCTAAAAAGGAATCCTGACGTTATTTCAGCTTCATTCCAAGTTTGGGGGAGACATCACCTATCCAGTGTTTTCTCTCAGGTAATTTCAGAGCATTCTGATGTCGGTTTTAATATTAAGGCTTCAAACCAAGTCATAGTGACACTTTTTCAGGCTGCTAAAGGCTATTTTGACACTTTTTCATGTTGTTAAAGGCATATTCTTCTCTTTTTCAGGCTACTCTAAAAGGAATCCTGACGTTATTCCAGCTCCATTCCAAGTCTGGGGGAGACATCACCTATCCAGTGTTTCTTTCAGGTAATTTCAGAGCATTCTGATGTACGGTTTATAATATTAAGGCCTTAAGCCAAGGCTATATGACACTTTTTCAGGCTGTTAAAGGCATATTATTCTCTTTTTCAGGCTACTCTAAAAAGGAATCCTGACGTTATTCCAGCTTCATTCCAGTCTGGGGAGACATCACCTATCCAGTGTTTCTTTCAGGTAATTTCAGAGCATTCTGATGTACGGTTTTTAATATTAAGGCCTTAAAGCCAGGCTATATTGACACTTTTCAGGCTGTTAAAGACTATTCTTCTCTTTTTTCAGGCTACTCTAAAAGGAATCCTGACGTTACCGCGCTCATTCCAAGTCTGGGGGAGACATCACCTATCCAGTGTTTTCTTTCAGGTAATTCAGAGCATGTCTGATGTACGGTTTTAATATTAAGGCCTTAAAGCCAAGGCTATATTGACACTTTTTCAGGCTGTTAAAGGCATATTCTTCTCTTTTTTAGGCTACTCTAAAAAGGAATCCTGACGTTATTTCAGCTCCATTCCAAGTGTGGGGGACATCAACTATCCAGTGTGTCTCTCAGTTAATTTCAGAGCATTCTGATGTACGGTTTTATATTAAGGCCTTAAAACCACGGCTATATTGACACTTTCTCAGGCTGTTAAAGGCATATTCTTCTCTTTTTCAGGCTACTCTAAAAAGGAATACTGACGTTATCCAGCTCCATTCCAAGTCTGGGGAGACATCAACTATCCAGTGTTTCTCTCAGGTAATTTCAGAGCATTCTGATGTACGTTTTAATATTAAGGCCTTCAAACCAGTCTATAGTGACAGTTTTTCAGGCTGCTAAAGGCTATATGGACACTTTTTCATGTTGTTAAAGGCATATTCTTCTCTTTTTCAGGCTACTCTAAAAAGGAATCCTGACGTTATTCCAGCTCCATTCCAAGTGTGGGGAGACATCACCTATCCAGTGTTTCTTCAGGTAATTCAGAGCATTCTGATGTACGGTTTAATATTAAGGCCTTAAAGCCAAGGCTATATTGACACTTTTTCAGGCTGTTAAGGCATATTCTTCTCTTTTTCAGGCTACTCTAAAAAGGAATCCTGACGTTATTCCATTTCATTCCAAGTCTGAGGGAGACATCACCTATCCAGTGTTTCTTTCAGGTATTTCAGAGCATTCTGATGTACGGTTTTAATATTAAGGCCTTAAAGCCAAGGCTATATTGACACTTTTTCAGGCTGTTAAAGGCATATTCTTCTCTTTTTTCAGGCTACTCTAAAAAGGAATCCTGACGTTATTTCAGCTCCATTCCAAGTGTGGGGGAGACATCAACTATCCAGTGTCTCTCAGTAAATTCAGAGCATTCTGATGTACGGTTTTAATATAAGGCCTTCAAACCAAGGCTATATTGACACTTTTTCTCAGGCTGCTAAAGGCTATATTGACACTTTTTCATGTTGTTAAAGGCATATTCTTCTCTTTTTCAGGCTACTCTAAAAGGAATCCTGACGTTATTCCAGCTCCATTCCAAGTGTGGGGGAGACATCCCTATCCAGTGTTTCTTTCAGGTAATTTCAGAGCATTCTGATGTACGGTTTTAATATTAAGGCCTAAAACCAGGCTATATTGACACTTTCTCAGGCTGTTAAAGGCATATTCTTCTTTGTTTTCAGGCTACTCTAAAAAGGAATCTGACGTTATTCCAGCTCCATTCCAAGTCTGGGGAGACATCAACTATCCAGTGTTTCTCTTAGGTAATTTCAGAGCATTCTGATCTCCGGTTTTAATATTAAGGCCTTCAAACCAGTCCTATGTGACACTTTTTCAGGCTGCTAAAGGCTATAGTGACACGTTTTCATGTTGTTAAAGCATATTCTTCTCTTTTCAGGCTACTCTAAAAAGAAATCCTGACGTTATTCCAGCTCCATTCCAAGTGTGGGGGAGACATCACCTACCAGTGTTTCTTTCAGGTAATTTCAGAGCATTCTGATGTACGGTTTTAATATTAAGGCCTTAAAGCCAAGGCTATTTGACACTTTTTCAGGCTGCTAAAGGCTATATTGACCTTTTTCATGTTGTTAAAGGCATATTCTTCTCTTTTTCAGGCTACTCTAAAAGGAATCCTGACGTTATTCCAGCTCCATTCCAAGTAGTGGGGGAGACATCACCTATCCAGTGTGTTTCTTTCAGGTAATTTCAGAGCATTCTGATGTACGGTTTTAATATTAAGGCCTTAAAACCAAGGCTATATTGACACTTTTCTCAGGCTGTTAAAGGCATATTCTTCTTTTTTTCAGGCTACTCTAAAAAGGAATCCTGACGTTATTCCAGCTCCATTCCAAGTGTGGGGAGACATCAACTATCCAGTGTTTTCTCTTAGGTAATTTCAGAGCATTCTGATCTACGGTTTTAATATTAAGGCCTTCAACCAGTCTATAGTGACTTTTTCAAGCTGCAAAGGCTATATTGCACTTTTCAGTTGTTAAAGGCATATTCTTCTCTTTTTCAGGCTACTCTAAAAGAATCCTGACGTTATTCCAGCTCATTCCAAGTGTGGGGAGACTCACCTATCCAGTGTTTCTTCAGGTATTTCAGAGCATTCTGTGTACGTTTTAATATTAGGCCTTAAAGCCAAGGCTCTATATTGACACTTTTTCAGGCTGTTAAAGGCATATTCTTCTCTTTTCAGGCTACTCTAAAAGGAATCCTGACGTTATTCAGCGTCATTCCAAGTCTGGGGGAGAACATCACCTATCCAGTGTTTCTTTCAGGTAATATCAGAGCATTCTGATGTACGGTTTTTAATATTAAGGCCTTAAAGCCAAGGCTATATTGACACTTTTTCAGGCTGTTAAGGCATATTCTTCTCTTTTTCAGGCTACTCTAAAAAGGAATCCTGACGTTATTTCAGCTCCATTCCAAGTGTGGGGAGACATCAACTATCCAGTGTGTCTCTCAGGTAATTTCAGAGCATTCTGATGTACGGTTTTAATATTAAGGCCTTAAACCAAGGCTATATTGACACTTTCTCAGGCTGTTAAAGGCATATTCTTCTCTTTTTCAGGCTACTCTAAAAAGGAATCCTGACGTTATTCCAGCTCCATTCCAAGTCTGGGGGAGACATCACCTATCCAGTGTTTCTCTCAGGTAATTTCAGAGCATTCTGATGTACGGTTTTAATATTAAGGCCTTCAAACCAAGTCTATAGTGACACTTTTTCAGGCTGCTAAAGGCTATATTGACACTTTTTCATGTTGTTAAAGGCATATTCTTCTCTTTTTCAGGCTACTCTAAAAGGAATCCTGACGTTATTCCAGCTCCATTCCAAGTCTGGGGGAGACATCACCTATCCAGTGTTTCTTTCAGGTAATTTCAGAGCATTCTGATGTACGGTTTTAATATTAAGGCTTAAAGCCAAGGCTATATTGACACTTTTTCAGGCTGTTAAAGGCATATTCTTCTCTTTTTCAGGCTACTCTAAAAAGGAATCCTGACGTTATTCCAGCTCATTCCAAGTCTGGGGAGACATCACCTATCCAGTGTTTCTCTCAGGTAATTTCAGAGCATTCTGATGTACGGTTTTAATATTAAGGCCTTAAAACCAAGGCTATATTGACAACTTTTTCAGGCTGTTAAAGGCATATTCTTCTCTTTTTCAGGCTACTCTAAAAAGGAATCCTGACGTTATTCCAGCTCCATTCCAAGTGTGGGGGAGACATCACTATCCAGTGTTTCTCTCAGGTAATTTCAGAGCATTCTGATGTACGGTTTTAATATTAAGGCCTTAAACCAAGTCTATATTGACACTTTTTCAGGCTGCTAAAGGCTATATTGACACTTTTTCATGTTGTTAAAGGCATATTCTTCTCTTTTTCAGGCTACTCTAAAAAGGAATCCTGACGTTATTCCAGCTCCATTCCAAGTCTGGGGGAGACATCACCTATCCAGTGTTTCTTTCAGGTAATTTCAGAGCATTCTGATGTACGGTTTTAATATTAAGGCCTTAAAACCAAGGCTATATTGACACTTTCTCAGGCTGTTAAGGCATATTCTTCTCTTTTTTCAGGCTACTCTAAAAAGGAATCCTGACGTTATTCCAGCTCCATTCCAAGTCTGGGGGAGACATCACTATCCAGTGTTTCTCTCAGGTAATTTCAGAGCATTCTGATGTCGGTTTTAATATTAAGGCCTTCAAACCAAGTCTATAGTGACACTTTTTCAGGCTGCTAAAGGCTATATTGACACTTTTTCATGTTGTTAAAGGCATATTCTTCTCTTTTTCAGGCTACTCTAAAAAGGAATCCTGACGTTATTCCAGCTCCATTCCAAGTCTGGGGGAGACATCACCTATCCAGTGTTTCTTTCAGGTAATTTCAGAGCATTCTGATGTACGGTTTTAATATTAAGGCCTTAAAGCCAAGGCTATATTGACACTTTTTCAGGCTGTTAAAGGCATATTCTTCTCTTTTTCAGGCTACTCTAAAAAGGAATCCTGACGTTATTCCAGCGTCATTCCAAGTCTGGGGGAGACATCACCTATCCAGTGTTTCTTCAGGTAATTTCAGAGCATTCTGATGTACGGTTTTAATATTAAGGCCTTAAAGCCAAGGCTATATTGACACTTTTTCAGGCTGTTAAAGGCATATTCTTCTCTTTTTCAGGCTACTCTAAAAAGGAATCCTGACGTTATTCCAGCTCCATTCCAAGTGTGGGGGAGACATCAACTATCCAGTGTGTCTCTCAGGTAATTTCAGAGCATTCTGATGTACGGTTTTAATATTAAGGCCTTAAAACCAAGGCTATATTGACACTTTCTCAGGCTGTTAAAGGCATATTCTTCTCTTTTTCAGGCTACTCTAAAAAGGAATCCTGACGTTATTCCAGCTCCATTCCAAGTCTGGGGGAGACATCACTATCCAGTGTGTTCTTCAGGTAATTTCAGAGCATTCTGATGTACGGTTTATTAAGGCCAAAACCAAGCTATAGTGACATTTTTCAGGCTGCTAAAGGCTATATTGACACTTTTCATGTTGTTAAAGGCATATTCTTCTCTTTTCAGGCTACTCTAAAAAGGAATCCTGACGTTATTCCAGCTCCATTCCAAGTCTGGGGGAGACATCACCTATCCAGTGTTTCTTTCAGGTATTTCAGAGCATTCTGATGTACGGTTTTAATATTAAGGCCTTAAAGCCAAGGCTATATTGACACTTTTCAGGCTGTTAAAGGCATATTCTTCTCTTTTTCAGGCTACTCTAAAAAGGAATCCTGACGTTATTCCAGCTCCATTCCAAGTCTGGGGGAGACATCACCTATCCAGTGTTTCTTCAGGTAATTTCAGAGCATTCTGATGTACGGTTTTAATATTAAGGCCTTAAAGCCAAGGCTATATTGACACTTTTCAGGCTGTTAAAGGCATATTCTTCTCTTTTTCAGGCTACTCTAAAAAGGAATCCTGACGTTATTCCAGCTCATTCCAAGTCTGGGGGAGACATCACCTATCCAGTGTTTCTTTCAGGTAATTTCAGAGCATTCTGATGTACGGTTTTAATATTAAGGCCTTAAAGCCAAGGCTATATTGACACTTTTCAGGCTGTTAAAGGCATTATTCTCTCTTTTCAGGCTACTCTAAAAAGGAATCCTGACGTTATTCCAGCTCCATTCCAAGTCTGGGGGAGACATCACCTATCCAGTGTTCTCTCAGGTAATTTCAGAGCATTCTGATGTACGGTTTTAATATTAAGGCCTTCAAACCAAGGCTATATTGACACTTTTTCAGGCTGCTAAAGGCTATATGACACTTTTCATGTTGTTAAAGGCATTCTTCTCTTTTTCAGGCTACTCTAAAAAGGAATCCTGACGTTATTCCAGCTCCATTCCAAGTCTGGGGGAGACATCACTATCCAGTGTTTCTTTCAGGTAATTTCAGAGCATTCTGATGTACGGTTTTAATATTAAGGCCTTAAAACCAAGGCTATATTGACACTTTTTCAGGCTGTTAAAGGCATATTCTTCTCTTTTTCAGGCTACTCTAAAAAGGAATCCTGACGTTATTCCAGCTCCATTCCAAGTCTGGGGGAGACATCACCTATCCAGTGTTTCTTCAGGTAATTCAGAGCATTCTGATGTACGGTTTAATATTAAGGCCTTAAACCAAGTCTATAGTGACACTTTTTCAGGCTGCTAAAGGCTATATTGACACTTTTCATGTTGTTAAAGGCATATTCTTCTCTTTTTCAGGCTACTCTAAAAAGGAATCCTGACGTTATTCCAGCTCCATTCCAAGTCTGGGGGAGACATCACCTATCCAGTGTTCTTTCAGGTAATTTCAGAGCATTCTGATGTACGGTTTTAATATTAAGGCCTTAAACCAAGGCTATAGTGACATTTTTCAGGCTGCTAAAGGCTATATTGACACTTTTCATGTTGTTAAAGGATATTCTTCTCTTTTTCAGGCTACTCTAAAAAGGAATCCTGACGTTATTCCAGCTCCATTCCAAGTCTGGGGGAGACATCACCTATCCAGTGTTTCTTTCAGGTAATTTCAGAGCATTCTGATGTACGGTTTTAATATTAAGGCCTTAAAGCCAAGGCTATATTGACACTTTTCAGGCTGTTAAAGGCATATTCTTCTCTTTTTCAGGCTACTCTAAAAAGGAATCCTGACGTTATTCCAGCTCCATTCAAGTCTGGGGGAGACATCACCTATCCAGTGTTTCTCTCAGGTAATTTCAGAGCATTCTGATGTACGGTTTAATATAAGGCCTTAAAACCAAGGCTATAGTGACACTTTTTCAGGCTGCTAAAGGCTATATTGACTTTTTCATGTTGTTAAAGCATATTCTTCTCTTTTCAGGCTACCTAAAAAGGAATCCTGACGTTATTCAGCTCCATTCCAAGTCTGGGGAGACATCACCTATCCAGTGTTTCTTTCAGGTAATTTCAGAGCATTCTGATGTACGGTTTAATATTAAGGCCTTAAAGCCAAGGCTATATTGACACTTTTCAGGCTGTTAAAGGCATATTCTTCTCTTTTCAGGCTACTCTAAAAAGGAATCCTGACGTTATTCAGCTTCATTCCAAGTCTGGGGGAGACATCACTATCCAGTGTTTCTTTCAGGTAATTTCAGAGCATTCTGATGTACGGTTTTATATTAAGGCCTTAAACCAAGGCTATATTGACACTTTTTCAGGCTGTTAAAGGCATTACTTCTCTTTTTCAGGCTACTCTAAAAAGGAATCCTGACGTTATTCCAGCTCCATTCCAAGTGTGGGGGAGACATCACCTATCCAGTGTTTCTCTCAGGTAATTTCAGAGCATTCTGATGTACGGTTTTAATAATAAGGCCTTCAAACCAAGCTATAGTGACACTTTTTCAGGCTAAAGGCTATATTGACACTTTTCATGTGTTAAAGGCATATTTTCTCTTTTCAGGCTACTCTAAAAAGGAATCCTGACGTTATTCCAGCTCCATTCCAAGTTGGGGGAGACATCACCTATCCAGTGTTCTTTCAGGTAATTCAGAGCATTCTGATGTACGGTTTAATATTAAGGCCTTCAACAAGTCTATAGTGACACTTTTTCAGCTGCTAAAGGCTATATGACACTTTTTCAGTTGTTAAAGGCATATCTTCTCTTTTTCAGGCTACTCTAAAAAGGAATCCTGACGTTATTCCAGCTCCATTCAAGTCTGGGGGAGACATCAACTATCCAGTGTTTCTTTCAGGTAATTCAGAGCATTCTGATGTACGGTTTTAATATTAAGGCCTTAAAGCCAAGGCTATATTGACACTTTTTCAGGCTGTTAAAGGCATATTCTTCTCTTTTCAGGCTACTCTAAAAAGGAATCCTGACGTTATTCCAGCTCCATTCCAAGTCTGGGGGAGACATCACCTATCCAGTGTTTCTCTTCAGGTAATTTCAGAGCATTCTGATGTACGGTTTTAATATTAAGGCCTTAAAACCAAGGCTATATTGACACTTTTTCAGGCTGTTAAAGGCATATTCTTTCTTTTTCAGGCTACTCTAAAAAGGAATCCTGACGTTATTCCAGCTCCATTCCAAGTGTGGGGGAGACATCACCTATCCAGTGTTTCTCTCAGGTAATTTCAGAGCATTCTGATACGGTTTTATATTAAGGCCTTCAAACCAAGTCTATAGTGACACTTTTCAGGCTGCTAAAGGCTATATTGACACTTTTTCATGTTGTTAAAGGCATATTCTCTCTTTTTCAGGCTACTCTAAAAAGGAATCCTGACGTATTCCAGCTCCATTCCAAGTCTGGGGGAGACATCACCTATCCAGTGTTTCTTTCAGGTAATTTCAGAGCATTCTGATGTACGGTTTTATATAAGGCCTTAAACCAAGTCTATAGTGACATTTTTCAGCTGCTAAAGGCTATATTGACACTTTTTCATGTTGTAAAGGCATATTCTTCTCTTCAGGCTACTCTAAAAAGGAATCCTGACGTTATTCCAGCTCCATTCCAAGTCTGGGGGAGACATCACCTATCCAGTGTTTCTTCAGGTAATTTCAGAGCATTCTGATGTACGGTTTTAATATTAAGGCCTTCAAACCAAGTCTATAGTGAACTTTTTCAGGCTGCTAAGGCTATATTGACACTTTTTCAGGTTGTTAAAGGCATATTCTTCTCTTTTTCAGGCTACTCTAAAAAGGAATCCTGACGTTATTCCAGCTTCATTCCAAGTCTGGGGGAGACATCACCTATCCAGTGTTTCTCTCAGGTAATTTCAGAGCATTCTGATGTACGGTTTTATATTAAGGCCTTCAAACCAAGTCTATAGTGACACTTTTTCAGGCTGCTAAAGGCTATATTGACACTTTTCATGTTGTTAAAGGCATATTCTTCTCTTTTTCAGGCTACTCTAAAAAGGAATCCTGACGTTATTCCAGCTTCATTCCAAGTCTGGGGGAGACATCCCTATCCAGTGTTTCTTCAGGTAATTTCAGAGCATTCTGATGTACGGTTTTAATATTAAGGCCTTCAAACCAAGTCTATAGTGAAACTTTTCAGGCTGCTAAGGCTATATTGACACTTTTTCATGTTGTTAAAGGCATATTCTTCTCTTTTTCAGGCTACTCTAAAAAGGAATCCTGACGTTATTCCAGCTCCATTCCAAGTCTGGGGAGACATCACCTATCCAGTGTTTCTCTCAGGTAATTTCAGAGCATTCTGATGTACGTTTTAATATTAAGGCCTTCAAACCAAGCTATAGTGACACTTTTTCAGGCTGCTAAAGGCTATATTGACACTTTTTCATGTTGTTAAAGGCATATTCTTCTCTTTTTCAGGCTACTCTAAAAGGAATCCTGACGTTATTCCAGCTCCATTCCAAGTCTGGGGGAGACATCACCTATCCAGTGTTCTTTCAGGTAATTTCAGAGCATTCTGATGTACGGTTTTAATATTAAGGCCTTAAAGCCAAGGCTATATTGACACTTTTTCAGGCTGTTAAAGGCATATTCTTCTCTTTTTCAGGCTACTCTAAAAAGGAATCCTGACGTTATTCCAGCTCATTCCAAGTCTGGGGGAGACATCACCTATCCAGTGTTTCTTTCAGGTAATTTCAGAGCATTCTGATGTACGGTTTTAATATTAAGGCCTTAAAACCAAGGCTATATTGACACTTTTTCAGGCTGTTAAAGGCATATTCTTCTCTTTTTCAGGCTACTCTAAAAAGGAATCCTGACGTTATTCCAGCTCATTCCAAGTGTGGGGGAGACATCACCTATCCAGTGTTTCTCTCAGGTAATTTCAGAGCATTCTGATGTACGGTTTTAATATAAGGCCTTCAAACCAAGTCTATAGTGACCTTTTTCAGGCTGCTAAAGGCTATATTGACACTTTTTCATGTTGTTAAAGGCATATTCTTCTCTTTTTCAGGCTACTCTAAAAAGGAATCCTGACGTTATTCCAGCTCCATTCCAAGTCTGGGGGAGACATCACCTATCCAGTGTTTCTCTCAGGTAATTTCAGAGCATTCTGATGTACGTTTTAATATTAAGGCCTTCAAACCAAGCTATAGTGACACTTTTTCAGGCTGCTAAAGGCTATATTGACACTTTTCATGTTGTTAAAGGCATATTCTTCTCTTTTTCAGGCTACTCTAAAAAGGAATCCTGACGTTATTCCAGCTCCATTCCAAGTCTGGGGGAGACATCACCTATCCAGTGTTTCTTTCAGGTAATTTCAGAGCATTCTGATGTACGGTTTTAATATTAAGGCCTTAAAGCCAAGGCTATATTGACACTTTTTCAGGCTGTTAAAGGCATATTCTTCTCTTTTTCAGGCTACTCTAAAAAGGAATCCTGACGTTATTCCAGCTCCATTCCAAGTGTGGGGAGACATCACCTATCCAGTGTTTCTCTCAGGTAATTTCAGAGCATTCTGATGTACGGTTTTAATATTAAGGCCTTAAAACCAAGGCTATATTGACACTTTCTCAGGCTGTTAAAGGCATATTCTTCTCTTTTTCAGGCTACTCTAAAAAGGAATCCTGACGTTATTCCAGCTCCATTCCAAGTGTGGGGGAGACATCACCTATCCAGTGTTTCTCTCAGGTAATTTCAGAGCATTCTGATGTACGGTTTTATTAAGGCCTTCAAACAAGTCTATAGTGACACTTTTCAGGCTGCTAAAGGCTATATTGACACTTTTTCATGTGTTAAAGGCATATTCTTCTCTTTTTCAGGCTACTCTAAAAAGGAATCCTGACGTTATTCCAGCTCCATTCCAAGTCTGGGGAGACATCACCTATCCAGTGTTTCTCTCAGGTAATTTCAGAGCATTCTGATGTACGGTTTTAATTAAGGCCTTCAAACCAAGTCTATAGTGACACTTTTTCAGGCTGCTAAAGGCTATATTGACACTTTTTCAGGCTGTTAAAGGCATATTCTTCTCTTTTTCAGGCTACTCTAAAAAGGAATCCTGACGTTATTCCAGCTTCATTCCAAGTCTGGGGGAGACATCCCCTATCCAGTGTTTCTCTCAGGTAATTTCAGAGCATTCTGATGTACGGTTTTCATATTAAGGCCTTCAAACCAAGTCTATAGTGACGCTTTTTCAGGCTGCTAAAGGCTAAATGACACTTTTTCATGTTGTTAAAGGCATATTCTTCTCTTTTTCAGGCTACTCTAAAAAGGAATCCTAACGTTATTCCAGCTTCATTCCAAGTCTGGGGGAGACATCCCCTATCCAGTGTTTCTCTCAGGTAATTTCAGAGCATTCTGATGTACGGTTTTAATACTAAGGCCTTCAAACCAAGTCTATAGTGAAACTTTTTCAGGCTGCTAAAGGCCATATTGACACTTTTTCATGTTGTTAAAGGCATATTCTTCTCTTTTTCAGGCTACTCTAAAAAGGAATCCTGACGTTATTCCAGCTCCATTCCAAGTCTGGGGGAGACATCACCTATCCAGTGTTTCTTTCAGGTAATTTCAGAGCATTCTGATGTACGGTTTTAATATTAAGGCCTTAAAACCAAGCTATATTGACACTTTTCAGGCTGCTAAAGGCTATATTGACACTTTTTCATGTTGTTAAAGGCATATTCTTCTCTTTTTCAGGCTACTCTAAAAAGGAATCCTGACGTTATTCCAGCTCCATTCCAAGTCTGGGGGAGACATCACTATCCAGTGTTTCTTTCAGGTAATTTCAGAGCATTCTGATGTACGGTTTTAATATTAAGGCCTTAAAGCCAAGGCTATATTGACACTTTTTCAGGCTGTTAAAGGCATATTCTTCTCTTTTTCAGGCTACTCTAAAAAGGAATCCTGACGTTATTCCAGCTTCATTCCAAGTCTGGGGGAGACATCACCTATCCAGTGTTTCTTTCAGGTAATTTCAGAGCATTCTGATGTACGGTTTTAATATTAAGGCCTTAAAACCAAGGCTATATTGACACTTTTTCAGGCTGTTAAAGGCATATTCTTCTCTTTTTCAGGCTACTCTAAAAGGAATCCTGACGTTATTCCAGCTTCATTCCAAGTGTGGGGGAGACATCACCTATCCAGTGTTTTCTCAGGTAATTTCAGAGCATTCTGATGTACGGTTTTAATATTAAGGCCTTCAAACCAAGTCTATAGTGACACTTTTTCAGGCTGCTAAAGGCTATATTGACACTTTTTCATGTTGTTAAAGGCATATTCTTCTCTTTTTCAGGCTACTCTAAAAAGGAATCCTGACGTTATTCCAGCTCCATTCCAAGTCTGGGGAGACATCACCTATCCAGTTTTCTCTCAGGTAATTTCAGAGCATTCTGATGTACGGTTTTTAATATTAAGGCCTTCAAACCAAGTCTATAGTGACACTTTTTCAGGCTGCTAAAGGCTATATTGACACTTTTTCATGTTGTTAAAGGCATATTCTTCTCTTTTTCAGGCTACTCTAAAAAGGAATCCTGACGTTATTCCAGCTCCATTCCAAGTCTGGGGGAGACATCACCTATCCAGTGTTTCTTTCAGGTAATTTCAGAGCATTCTGATGTACGGTTTAATATTAAGGCCTTAAAGCCAAGGCTATATTGACACTTTTTCAGGCTGTTAAAGGCATATTCTTCTCTTTTTCAGGCTACTCTAAAAAGGAATCCTGACGTTATTCCAGCTCCATTCCAAGTCTGGGGGAGACATCACCTATCCAGTGTTTCTTCAGGTAATTTCAGAGCATTCTGATGTACGGTTTTAATATTAAGGCCTTAAACCAAGGCTATATTGACACTTTTTCAGGCTGTTAAAGGCATATTCTTCTCTTTTTCAGGCTACTCTAAAAAGGAATCCTGACGTTATTCCAGCTCCATTCCAAGTGTGGGGAGACATCACCTATCCAGTGTTTCTCTCAGGTAATTTCAGAGCATTCTGATGTACGGTTTTAATATTAAGGCCTTCAAACCAAGTCTATAGTGACACTTTTTCAGGCTGCTAAAGGCTATATTGACACTTTTTCATGTTGTTAAAGGCATATTCTTCTCTTTTTCAGGCTACTCTAAAAGGAATCCTGACGTTATTCCAGCTCCATTCCAAGTCTGGGGGAGACATCACCTATCCAGTGTTTCTCTCAGGTAATTTCAGAGCATTCTGATGTACGGTTTAATATTAAGGCCTTCAAACCAAGTCTATATTGACACTTTTTCAGGCTGCTAAAGGCTATATTGACACTTTTTCATGTTGTTAAAGGCATATTCTTCTCTTTTTCAGGCTACTCTAAAAAGGAATCCTGACGTTATTCCAGCTCCATTCCAAGTCTGGGGGAGACATCACCTATCCAGTGTTTCTCTCAGGTAATTTCAGAGCATTCTGATGTACGGTTTTAATATTAAGGCCTTCAAACCAAGCTATAGTGACACTTTTTCAGGCTGCAAAGGCTATATTGACACTTTTTCAGGTGTTAAAGGCATATTCTTCTCTTTTTCAGGCTACTCTAAAAAGGAATCCTGACGTTATTCCAGCTCATTCCAAGTCTGGGGGAGACATCACCTATCCAGTGTTTCTCTCAGGTAATTTCAGAGCATTCTGATGTACGGTTTTAATATTAAGGCCTTCAAACCAAGTCTATAGGACACTTTTTCAGGCTGCTAAAGGCTATATTGACACTTTTTCATGTTGTTAAAGGCATATTCTTCTCTTTTTCAGGCTACTCTAAAAAGGAATCCTGACGTTATTCCAGCTCCATTCCAAGTCTGGGGGAGACATCACCTATCCAGTGTTTCTCTCAGGTAATTTCAGAGCATTCTGATGTACGGTTTTAATATTAAGGCCTTAAACCAAGGCTATATGACACTTTTTCAGGCTGTTAAAGGCTATATTGACACTTTTTCATGTTGTTAAAGGCATATTCTTCTCTTTTAGGCTACTCTAAAAAGGAATCCTGACGTTATTCCAGCTCCATTCCAAGTCTGGGGGAGACATCACCTATCCAGTGTTTCTCTCAGGTAATTTCAGAGCATTCTGATGTACGGTTTTAATATTAAGGCCTTAAACCAAGTCATAGTACACTTTTTCAGGCTGCTAAAGGCTATATGACACTTTTTCATGTTGTTAAAGGCATATTCTTCTCTTTTTCAGGCTACTCTAAAAAGGAATCCTGACGTTATTCCAGCTCCATTCCAAGTCTGGGGGAGACATCACCTATCCAGTGTTTCTTTCAGGTAATTTCAGAGCATTCTGATGTACGGTTTTAATATTAAGGCCTTAAACCAAGTCTATAGTGACACTTTTTCAGGCTGCTAAAGGCTATATTGACACTTTTTCATGTTGTTAAAGGCATATTCTTCTCTTTTTCAGGCTACTCTAAAAAGGAATCCTGACGTTATTCCAGCTCCATTCCAAGTCTGGGGGAGACATCACCTATCCAGTGTTTCTCTTCAGGTAATTTCAGAGCATTCTGATGTACGGTTTTAATATTAAGGCCTTCAAACCAAGTCTATAGTGACACTTTTCAGGCTGCTAAAGGCTATATTGACACTTTTTCATGTTGTTAAAGGCATATTCTTCTCTTTTTCAGGCTACTCTAAAAAGGAATCCTGACGTTATTCCAGCTCCATTCCAAGTCTGGGGGAGACATCACCTATCCAGTGTTTCTTTCAGGTAATTTCAGAGCATTCTGATGTACGGTTTTAATATTAAGGCCTTAAAGCCAAGGCTATATTGACACTTTTTCAGGCTGTTAAAGGCATATTCTTCTCTTTTTCAGGCTACTCTAAAAAGGAATCCTGACGTTATTCCAGCTCCATTCCAAGTCTGGGGGAGACATCACCTATCCAGTGTTTCTTTCAGGTAATTTCAGAGCATTCTGATGTACGGTTTTAATATTAAGGCCTTAAAACCAAGGCTATATTGACACTTTTTCAGGCTGTTAAAGGCATATTCTTCTCTTTTTCAGGCTACTCTAAAAAGGAATCCTGACGTTATTCCAGCTTCATTCCAAGTGTGGGGAGACATCACCTATCCAGTGTTTCTCTCAGGTAATTTCAGAGCATTCTGATGTACGGTTTTAATATTAAGGCTTCAAACCAAGTCTATAGTGACACTTTTTCAGGCTGCTAAAGGCTATATGACACTTTTTCATGTTGTTAAAGGCATATTCTTCTCTTTTTCAGGCTACTCTAAAAAGGAATCCTGACGTTATTCCAGCTCATTCCAAGTCTGGGGAGACATCACCTATCCAGTGTTTCTTCAGGTAATTTCAGAGCATTCTGATGTACGGTTTTTAATATTAAGGCCTTAAACCAAGTCTATAGTGACACTTTTTCAGGCTGCTAAAGGCTATATTGACACTTTTTCATGTTGTTAAAGGCATATTCTTCTCTTTTTTCAGGCTACTCTAAAAAGGAATCCTGACGTTATTCCAGCTCCATTCCAAGTCTGGGGGAGACATCACCTATCCAGTGTTTCTTTCAGGTAATTTCAGAGCATTCTGATGTACGGTTTTAATATTAAGGCCTTAAAGCCAAGGCTATATTGACACTTTTTCAGGCTGTTAAAGGCATATTCTTCTCTTTTTCAGGCTACTCTAAAAAGGAATCCTGACGTTATTCCAGCTCCATTCCAAGTGTGGGGAGACATCACCTATCCAGTGTTTCTCTCAGGTAATTTCAGAGCATTCTGATGTACGGTTTTAATATTAAGGCCTTAAAACCAAGGCTATATTGACACTTTTTCAGGCTGTTAAAGGCATATTCTTCTCTTTTTCAGGCTACTCTAAAAAGGAATCCTGACGTTATTCCAGCTCCATTCCAAGTCTGGGGGAGACATCACCTATCCAGTGTTTCTCTCAGGTAATTTCAGAGCATTCTGATGTACGGTTTTAATATTAAGGCCTTAAACCAAGTCTATAGTGACACTTTTTCAGGCTGCTAAAGGCTATATTGACACTTTTCATGTTGTTAAAGGCATATTTCTCTTTTTTCAGGCTACTCTAAAAAGAATCCTGACGTTATTCCAGCTCCATTCCAAGTCTGGGGGAGACATCACCTATCCAGTGTTTCTCTCAGGTAATTTCAGAGCATTCTGATGTACGGTTTTAATATTAAGGCCTTCAAAACCAAGTCTATATTGACACTTTTTCAGGCTGCTAAAGGCTATATTGACACTTTTCATGTTGTTAAAGGCATATTCTTCTCTTTTTCAGGCTACTCTAAAAAGGAATCCTGACGTTATTCCAGCTCCATTCCAAGTCTGGGGGAGACATCAACTATCCAGTGTTCTCTCAGGTAATTTCAGAGCATTCTGATGTACGGTTTTAATATTAAGGCCTTCAAACCAAGTCTATAGTGACACTTTTTCAGGCTGCTAAAGGCTATATTGACACTTTTCATGCTGTTAAAGGCATATTCTTCTCTTTTTCAGGCTACTCTAAAAAGGAATCCTGACGTTATTCCAGCTTCATTCCAAGTCTGGGGGAGACATCACCTATCCAGTGTTTCTCTCAGGTAATTTCAGAGCATTCTGATGTACGGTTTTCATATTAAGGCCTTCAAACCAAGTCTATAGTGACGCTTTTTCAGGCTGCTAAAGGCTAAATGACACTTTTTCATGTTGTTAAAGGCATATTCTTCTCTTTTTCAGGCTACTCTAAAAAGAAATCCTGACGTTATTCCAGCTTCATTCCAAGTCTGGGGGAGACATCACCTATCCAGTGTTTCTCTCAGGTAATTTCAGAGCATTCTGATGTACGGTTTTAATATTAAGGCCTTAAAGCCAAGGCTATATTGACACTTTTTCAGGCTGTTAAAGGCTATATTGACACTTTTTCATGTTGTTAAAGGCATATTCTTCTCTTTTTCAGGCTACTCTAAAAAGGAATCCTGACGTTATTCCAGCTCCATTCCAAGTCTGGGGGAGACATCACCTATCCAGTGTTTCTCTCAGGTAATTTCAGAGCATTCTGATGTACGGTTTTAATATTAAGGCCTTCAAACCAAGTCTATAGTGACACTTTTTCAGGCTGCTAAAGGCTAATTGACATTTTCATGTTGTTAAAGGCATATTCTTCTCTTTTTCAGGCTACTCTAAAAAGGAATCCTGACGTTATTCCAGCTTCATTCCAAGTCTGGGGGAGACATCACCTATCCAGTGTTTCTTTCAGGTAATTTCAGAGCATTCTGATGTACGGTTTTAATATTAAGGCCTTAAACCAAGGCTATAGACACTTTTTCAGGCTGCTAAAGGCTATATTGACACTTTTTCATGTTGTTAAAGGCATATTCTTCTCTTTTCAGGCTACTCTAAAAAGGAATCCTGACGTTATTCCAGCTCCATTCCAAGTCTGGGGGAGACATCACCTATCCAGTGTTTCTCTCAGGTAATTTCAGAGCATTCTGATGTACGGTTTTAATATTAAGGCCTTCAACCAAGTCTATAGTGACACTTTTTCAGGCTGCTAAAGGCTATATTGACACTTTTTCATGTTGTTAAAGGCATATTCTTCTCTTTTTCAGGCTACTCTAAAAAGGAATCCTGACGTTATTCCAGCTCCATTCCAAGTCTGGGGAGACATCACCTATCCAGTGTTTTCTTTCAGGTAATTTCAGAGCATTCTGATGTACGGTTTTAATATTAAGGCCTTAAAGCCAAGGCTATATTGACACTTTTTCAGGCTGTTAAAGGCATATTCTTCTCTTTTTCAGGCTACTCTAAAAAGGAATCCTGACGTTATTCCAGCTTCATTCCAAGTCTGGGGGAGACATCACCTATCCAGTGTTTCTTTCAGGTAATTTCAGAGCATTCTGATGTACGGTTTTAATTTAAGGCCTTAAAACCAAGGCTATATTGACACTTTTTCAGGCTGTTAAAGGCATATTCTTCTCTTTTCAGGCTACTCTAAAAAGGAATCCTGACGTTATTCCAGCTCATTCCAAGTTGGGGGAGACATCACCTATCCAGTGTTTCTCTCAGGTAATTTCAGAGCATTCTGATGTACGGTTTTAATATAAGGCCTTCAAACCAAGTCTATAGTGACACTTTTTCAGGCTGCTAAAGGCTATATTGACACTTTTTCATGTTGTTAAAGGCATATTCTTCTTTTTTTCAGGCTACTCTAAAAGGAATCCTGACGTTATTCCAGCTTCATTCAAGTCTGGGGAGAGACATCACCTATCCAGTGTTTCTTCAGGTAATTTCAGAGCATTCTGATGTACGGTTTTAATATTAAGGCCTTCAAACCAAGTCTATAGTGACACTTTTTCAGGTGCTAAAGGCTATATGACACTTTTTCATGTTGTTAAAGGCATATCTTCTCTTTTTCAGGCTACTCTAAAAAGGAATCCTGACGTTATTCCAGCTCCATTCCAGTGTGGGGGAGACATCACCTATCCAGTGTTTCTTTCAGGTAATTTCAGAGCATTATGATGTACGGTTTTAATATTAAGGCCTTAAAGCCAAGGCTATATTGACACTTTTTCAGGCTGTTAAAGGCATATAGTTTCCTTTTTCAGGCTACTCTAAAAAGGAATCATGACGTTATTCCAGCTCCATTCCAAGTGTGGGGGAGACATCACCTATCCAGTGTTTCTCTCAGGTAATTTCAGAGCATTCTGATGTACGGTTTAATATAAGGCCTAAAACAAAGGCTATATTGACACTTTCTCAGGCTGTTAAAGGCATATTCTTCTCTTTTTCAGGCTACTCTAAAAAGGAATCCTGACGTTATTCCAGCTCCATTCCAAGTGTGGGGGAGACATCACTATCCAGTGTTTCTTCAGGTAATTTCAGAGCATTCTGATGTACGGTTTTATCATACTAAAGGCCTTTAAACCAAGCTTATAGTGACACTTTTTCAGGCTGCTAAAGGCGTTATATTGACACTTTTTCATGTTGTTAAAGGCATATTTCTTATCTTTTTTCAGGCTACTCTAAAAAGACATCCTGACGTTTATTCCAGCTTCATTCAAAGTTGGGGGGAGACATCACCTATGCAGTGTTGATCTCTCAGTAATTTCAGAGCATTCTGATGTACGGTTTAATATTAAGGCCTTCAAACCAAGTCTATAGTGACACTTTTCAGGCTGCTAAAGGCTATATATGACACTTTTTCATGTTGTTAAAGGCATATTCTCTTTTTTCAGGCTACTCTAAAAAGAATCCTGACGTTATTCCAGCTCCATTCCAAGTGTGGGGGAGACATCACCTATCCAGTGTGTTCTCTCAGGTAATTTCAGGATTCTGATGTACGGTTTTAATATTAAGGCCTTAAAACCAAGTCTATATGAAACTTTTCAGGCTGCTAAAGGCTATATTGACACTTTTTCAGGCTGTTAAAGGCATATTCTTCTCTTTTTTCAGGCTACTCTAAAAAGGAATCCTGACGTTTTCCAGCTCATTCCAAGTCTGGGGAGACATCACCTATCCAGTGTTTCTCTCAGGTAATTTCAGAGCATTCTGATGTACGGTTTTATATTAAGGCTCAAACAAGTCTATAGTGACGCTTTTTCAGGCGCTAAAGCTAATGGACACTTTTTCATCATGTGTAAAGGCATATCTTCTCTTTTTCAGGCTACTCTAAAAAGAAATCCTGACGTTATTCCAGCTTCATTCCAAGTCTGGGGGAACATCACCTATCCAGTGTTTCTTTCAGGTAATTTCAGAGCATTCTGATGTACGGTTTTTATATTAAGGCCTTAAAGCCAAGGCTATATTGACACTTTTTCAGGCTGTTAAAGGCTATATTGACACTTTTTCATGTTGTTAAAGGCATATTCTTCTCTTTTTTCAGGCTACTCTAAAAAGGAATCCTGACGTTATTCCAGCTCCATTCCAAGTCTGGGGAGACATCACCTATCCAGTGTTTTTTCAGGTAATTTCAGAGCATTCTGATGTACGGTTTTAATATTAGGCCTTAAAGCCAAGGCTATTTACACTTTTTTAGGCTTTTAAAGGCATATTTTCTTCTCTTTTTCAGGCTACTCTAAAAGGAATCCTGACGTTATTCCAGCTCCATTCCAAGTGTGGGGAGACATCACCTATCCAGTGTTTCTCTCAGTAATTTCAGAAATTCTGATGTACGGTTTTAATATAAGGCCTTCAACCAATCTATAGTGAAACTTTTCAGGCTGCAAAGGCTATATTGACACTTTTTCAGTTGTTAAAGGCATATTCTTCTCTTTTTCAGGCTACTCTAAAAGGAATCCTGACGTTATTCCAGCTCCATTCCAAGTCTGGGGAGACATCACCTATCCAGTGTTTCTCTCAGGTAATTTCAGAGCATTCTGATGTACGGTTTTTAATATTAAGGCCAACCAAGTCTATATGACACTTATTCAGCTGCTAAAGGCTATACTGACACTTTTTCATGTTGTTAAGGCATATTCTTCTCTTTTTCAGGCTACTCTAAAAAGGAATCCTGACGTTATTCCAGCTCCATTCCAAGTGTGGGGGAGACATCACCTATCCAGTGTTTCTCTCAGTAATTTCAGAGCATTCTGATGTACGTTTTTAATATTAAGGCCTTCAAACCAAGTCTATAGTGAACTTTTTCAGGCTGCTAAAGGCTATATTGACACTTTTTCATGTTGTTAAAGGCATATTCTTCTCTTTTTCAGGCTACTCTAAAAAGGAATCCTGACGTTATTCCAGCTTCATTCCAAGTCTGGGGAGACATCACCTATCCAGTGTTTCTCTCTCAGGTAATTTCAGAGCATTCTGATGTACGTTTTAATATTAAGGCCTTCAAACCAAGTCTAAGTGACGCTTTTTCAGGCTGCTAAAGCTAAATGACACTTTTTCATGTTGTTAAGGCATATTCTTCTCTTTTTCAGGCTACTCTAAAAAGAAATCCTGACGTTATTCCAGCTTCATTCCAAGTCTGGGGGAGACATCCCCTATCCAGTGTTTCTCTCAGGTAATTTCAGAGCATTCTGATGTACGGTTTTAATATTAAGGCCTTAAAGCCAAGGCTATATTGACACTTTTCAGGCTGCTAAAGCTATATTGACACTTTTTCATGTTGTTAAAGGCATATTCTTCTCTTTTTCAGGCTACTCTAAAAAGGAATCCTGACGTTATTCCAGCTCCATTCCAAGTGTGGGGGAGACATCACCTATCCAGTGTTTCTTTCAGGTAATTTCAGAGCATTCTGATGTACGGTTTTAATATTAAGGCCTTAAAGCCAAGGCTATATTGACACTTTTTCAGGCTGTTAAAGGCATATTCTTCTCTTTTTCAGGCTACTCTAAAAAGAATCCTGACGTTTATCAGCTCCATTCCAAGTGTGGGGAGACATCACCTATCCAGTGTTTCTCTCAGGTAATTTCAGAGCATTCTGATGTACGGTTTTAATATTAAGGCCTTAAAACAAAGGCTATATTGACACTTTTCTCAGGCTGTTAAAGGCTATTCTTTTCTTCTCTTTTTTCAGGCTACTCTAAAAAGGATCCTGACGTTATTCCAGCTCCATTCCAAGTCTGGGGAGACATCACCTATCCAGTGTTTCTCTCAGGTAATTTCAGAGCATTCTGATGTACGGTTTTAATATTAAGGCCTTCAAACCAAGTCTATATGAACTTTTTTCAGCTGCTAAAGGCTATATTGACACTTTTTCATGTTGTTAAAGGCATATTCTTCTCTTTTTTCAGGCTACTCTAAAAAGGAATCCTGACGTTATTCCAGCTCCATTCCAAGTCTGGGGGACAATCACCTATCCAGTGTTTCTCTCAGGTAATTCAGAGCATTCTGATGTACGGTTTTAATATTAAGGCCTTAAAGCCAAGGCTATATGACACTTTTTCAGGCTGTTAAAGGCTATATTGACACTTTTTCATGTTGTTAAAGGCATATTCTTCTCTTTTTCAGGCTACTCTAAAAGGAATCCTGACGTTATTCAGCTCCATTCCAAGTCTGGGGAGACATCACCTATCCAGTGTTTCTCTCAGGTAATTTCAGAGCATTCTGATGTACGTTTTAATATTAAGGCCTTCAACCAAGTCTATATGACACTTTTTCAGGCTGCTAAAGCTATTTGACACTTTTTCATGTTGTTAAAGGCATATTTTTTCTCTTTTCAGGCTACTCTAAAAAGGAATCCTGACGTTATTCCAGCTCCATTCCAAGTCTGGAGACATCACCTATCCAGTGTTTCTTTCAGGTAATTTCAGAGCATTCTGATGTACGGTTTTAATATTAAGCCTTAAAGCCAGGCTATATTGACACTTTTTCAGGCTGTTAAGGCTATATTGACACTTTTTCATGTGTTAAAGGCAATTCTTCTCTTTTTCAGGCTACTCTAAAAAGAATCCTGACGTTATTCCAGCTCCATTCCAGTGTGGGGGAGACATCACCTATCCAGTGTTTCTTCAGGTAATTTCAGAGCATTCTGATGTACGGTTTAATATTAAGGCCTTAAAGCCAAGGCTATATTGACACTTTTATAGGCTGTTAAAGGCATATTCTTCTCTTTTTCAGGCTACTCTAAAAGGATCCTGACGTTATTCCAGCTCCATTCAAGTCTGGGGAGACATCACCTATCCAGTGTTTCTTCAGGTAATTTCAGAGCATTCTGATGTACGTTTTAATATTAAGGCCTTAAAACAAAGGCTATATTGACACTTCTCAGCTGTTAAAGGCATATTCTTCTCTTTTTCAGGCTACTCTAAAAGGAATCCTGACGTTATTCCAGCTCCATTCCAAGTCTGGGGAGACATATCACCTATCCAGTGTTTCTCTCAGGTAATTTCAGAGCATTCTGATGTACGGTTTTAATATAAGGCCTTAAAACAAAGTCTATATTGACACTTTTTCAGGCTGTTAAAGGCATATTCTTCTCTTTTTCAGGCTACTCTAAAAGGAATCCTGACGTTATTCCAGCTCCATTCCAAGTGTGGGGAGACATCACCTATCCAGTGTTTCTCTCAGGTAATTTCAGAAATTCTGATGTACGGTTTTAATATTAAGGCCTCAAACCAAGTCTATAGTGACACTTTTCAGCTGCTAAAGGCTATATTGACACTTTTCATGTTGTTAAAGGCATATCTTCTCTTTTTTCAGGCTACTCTAAAAAGGAATCCTGACGTTATTCCAGCTCCATTCCAAGTCTGGGGAGACATCACCTATCCAGTGTTTCTCTCAGGTAATTTCAGAGCATTCTGATGTACGGTTTTAATATTAAGGCCTTAAGCCAAGGCTATATTGACACTTTTTCAGGCTGTTAAGGCTATATTGACACTTTTTCATGTTGTTAAAGGCATATTCTTCTCTTTTTCAGGCTACTCTAAAAGGAATCCTGACGTTATTCCAGCTCCATTCCAAGTCTGGGAGACATCACCTATCCAGTTTCTCTCAGGTAATTTCAGAGCATTCTGATGTACGTTTTAATATTAAGGCCTTCAAACCCAATCTATAGTGACACTTTTTCAGGCTGCTAAAGGCTATATTGACACTTTTTCATGTTGTTAAAGGCATATTCTTCTCTTTTTCAGGCTACTCTAAAAGGAATCCTGACGTTATTCCAGCTCCATTCCAAGTCTGGGGAGACATCACCTATCCAGTGTTTCTTTCAGGTAATTTCAGAGCATTCTGATGTACGGTTTTAATATTAAGGCCTTAAAGCCAAGTCTATATTGACACTTTTTCAGGCTGTTAAAGGCTATATTGACACTTTTTCATGTTGTTAAAGGCATATTCTTCTCTTTTTCAGGGCTACTCTAAAAAGGAATCCTGACGTTATTCCAGCTCCATTCCAAGTTGGGGGAGACATCACCTATCCAGTGTTTCTTTCAGGTAATTTCAGAGCATTCTGATGTACGGTTTAATATTAAGGCCTTAAAAGCCAAGGCTAATTTGACACTTTTTCAGCTGTTAAGGCATATTCTTCTCTTTTTCAGGCTACTCTAAAAAGGAATCCTGACGTTATTCCAGCTCCATTCCAAGTCTGGGAGACATCACCTATCCAGTGTTTCTCTTCAGGTATTTCAGAGCATTCTGATGTACGGTTTTAATATTAAGGCCTTAAAACCAAGGATATTGACACTTTTTCAGGCTGTTAAAGGCATATTCTTCTCTTTTTCAGGCTACTCTAAAAAGGAATCCTGACGTTATTCCAGCTCCATTCCAAGGTGGGGGAGACATCACCTATCCAGTGTTCTCTCAGGTAATTTCAGAGCATTCTGATGTACGGTTTTAATATTAAGCCTTCAAACCAAGGCATAGTGACACTTTTTCAGGCTGCTAAAGGCTATATTGACACTTTTTCATGTTGTTAAAGCATATTCTTCTCTTTTCAGGCTACTCTAAAAAGGATCCTGACGTTATTCCAGCTCCATTCCAAGTCTGGGGGAGACATCACCTATCCAGTGTTCTCTCAGGTAATTTCAGAGCATTCTGATGTACGTTTTAATATTAAGGGCTTAACCCAAGGCTATATTGACACTTTTTCAGCTGTTAAAGGCATATTCTTCTCTTTTTCAGGCTACTCTAAAAGGAATCCTGACGTTATTCCAGCTCCATTCCAAGTCTGGGGAGACATCACCTATCCAGTGTTTCTCTCAGGTAATTTCAGAGCATTCTGATGTACGGTTTTAATATTAAGGCCTTCAAACCAAGTCTATAGTGAAACTTTTTCAGGCTGCTAAAGGCTATATTGACACTTTTTCATGTTTAAAGGCATATTCTTCTCTTTTTCAGGCTACTCTAAAAAGGAATCCTGACGTTATTCCAGCTCCATTCCAAGTCTGGGGGAGACATCACCTATCCAGTGTTTCTCTCAGGTAATTTCAGAGCATTCTGATGTACGGTTTTTTATAAGGCCTTCAACCAGCTATAGTGACCTTTTTCAGCTGCTAAGGCTATATTGACACTTTTTCATGCTGTTAAAGCATATTCTTCTCTTTTTCAGGCTACTCTAAAAGGAATCCTGACGTTATTCCAGCTCCATTCCAAGTCTGGGGGAGACATCACCTATCCAGTGTTTCTCTCAGGTAATTTCAGAGCATTCTGATGTACGGTTTTAATATTAAGGCCTTAAGCCGGCTATATTGACACTTTCAGGCTGTTAAAGGCTATATTGACACTTTTTCATGTTGTTAAAGGCATATTCTTCTCTTTTTCAGGCTACTCTAAAAAGAATCCTGACGTTATTCCAGCTCCATTCCAAGTCTGGGGGAGACATCACCTATCCATTGTTTCCTAGGTAGGTAATTTCAGAGCATTCTGATGTCCGGTTTTAATATTAAGGCCTTCAAACCAAGTCTATATGACACTTTTTCAGGCTGCTAAAGGCTATATTGACACTTTTTCATGTTGTTAAAGGCATATTCTTCTCTTTTTTCAGGCTACTCTAAAAGGATCCTGACGTTATTCCAGCTCCATTCCAAGTCTGGGGGAGACATCACCTATCCAGTGTTTCTTTCAGGTAATTTCAGAGCATTCTGATGTACGGTTTTAAATATTAAGGCCTTAAAGCCAAGCTATTTGACACTTTTTCAGGCTGTTAAAGGCTATATTGACACTTTTTCATGTTGTTAAAGGCATATTCTTCTCTTTTTCAGGCTACTCTAAAAGGAATCCTGACGTTATTCCAGCTCCATTCCAAGTCTGGGGAGACATCACCTATCCAGTGTTTCTTTCAGGTAATTTCAGAGCATTCTGATGTACGGTTTTAATATTAAGGCCTTAAAGCCAGGCTATATTTCACTTTTTTAGGCTGTTAAAGGCATATTCTTCTCTTTTTCAGGCTACTCTAAAAAGGATCCTGACGTTATTCCAGCTCCATTCCAAGTCTGGGAGACATCAACTATCCATGTGTTCTCTCAGTAATTTCAGAGCATTCTGATGTACGGTTTTAATATTAAGGCTTAAAACCAAGGCTATATTGACACTTTTTCAGGCTGTTAAAGGCATATTCTTCTCTTTTTCAGGCTACTCTAAAAGAATCCTGACGTTATTCCAGCTCCATTCCAAGTGTGGGGGAGACATCACCTATCCATTTTTCTCTCAGGTAATTCAGAGCATTCTGATGTACGTTTTAATATTAAGGCCTTCAAACCAAGTCTATAGTGACACTTTTTCAGGCTGCTAAAGGCTATATTGACACTTTTTCATGTTGTTAAAGGCATATTCTTCTCTTTTTTCAGGCTACTCTAAAAGGAATCCTGACGTTATTCCAGCTTCATTCCAAGTCTGGGGGAGACATCACCTATCCAGTGTTTTCTCTCAGGTAATTTCAGAGCATTCTGATGTACGGTTTTAATATTAAGGCCTTAAACCAAGGCTATAGTGACCTTTTTCAGGCTGCTAAAGGCTATTGACACTTTTTCATGTTGTTAAGGCATATTCTTCTCTTTTTCAGGCTACTCTAAAAAGAATCCTGACGTTATTCCAGCTCCATTCCAAGTCTGGGGGAGACATCACCTATCCAGTGTTTCTCTCAGGTAATTTCAGAGCATTCTGATGTACGGTTTTAATTAAAGGCCTTAAACCAGGCTATTTGACACTTTTTCAGGCTGTTAAGGCTATATTGACACTTTTTCATGTTGTTAAGGCATATTCTTCTCTTTTCAGGCTACTCTAAAAAGGAATCCTGACGTTATTCCAGCTCCATTCCAAGTCTGGGGGAGACATCACACCTATCCAGTGTTTCTCTCAGGTAATTTCAGAGCATTCTGATGTCATTTTTAATATGGCCTTCAAACCAAGTCTATAGTGACACTTTTTTCAGGCTGCTAAAGGCTATATTGACACTTTTTCATGGTGTTAAAGGCATATTCTTCTCTTTTTCAGGCTACTCTAAAAGGAATCCTGACGTTATTCCAGCTCCATTCCAAGTCTGGGGGAGACATCACCTATCCAGTGTTTCTTTCAGGTAATTTCAGAGCATTCTGATGTACGGTTTTAATATTAAGGCCTTAAGCCAAGGCTATATTGACACTTTTCAGGCTGTTAAAGGCTATATTGACACTTTTTCATGTTGTTAAAGGCATATTCTTCTCTTTTTCAGGCTACTCTAAAAAATCCTGACGTTATTCCAGCTCCATTCCAAGTCTGGGGGAGACATCACCTATCCAGTGTTTCTTTCAGGTAATTTCAGAGCATTCTGATGTACGTTTTAATATTAAGGCCTTAAAGCCAAGGCTATATTGACACTTTTTTAGGCTGTTAAAGGCATATTTCCTCCTTTTTCAGGCTACTCTAAAAGGAATCCTGACGTTATTCCAGCTCCATTCCAAGTCTGGGGAGACATCACCTATCCAGTGTGTCTTCAGGTAATTTCAGAGCATTCTGATGTACGGTTTTAATATTAAGGCTTAAAGCCAAGGCTATATTGACACTTTTTTCAGGCTGTTAAAGGCATATTCTTCTCTTTTTCAGGCTACTCTAAAAAGGAATCCTGACGTTATTCCAGCCCATTCCAAGTGTGGGGGAGACATCACCTATCCAGTGTTTCTCTCAGGTAATTTCAGAGCATTCTGATGTACGGTTTTAATATTAAGGCCTTCAAACCAAGTCTATAGTGACACTTTTTCAGGCTGCTAAAGCTATATTGACACTTTTTCATGTTGTTAAGGCATATTCTTCTCTTTTTCAGGCTACTCTAAAGAAATCCTGACGTTATTCCAGCTTCATTCCAAGTCTGGGGGAGACATCACCTATCCAGTGTTTCTCTCAGGTAATTTCAGAGCATTCTGATGTACGGTTTTAATATTAAGGCCTTAAACCAAGTCTATAGTGCACTTTTTCAGGCTGCTAAAGCTATATTGACACTTTTTCATGTTGTTAAAGGCATATTCTTCTCTTTTTTTTCAGGCTACTCTAAAAGAACTCCTGACGTTATTCCAGCTCCATTCCAAGTCTGGGGAGACATCACCTATCCAGTGTTTCTCTCAGGTAATTTCAGAGCATTCTGATGTACGGTTTTAATATTAAGGCCTTAAAGCCAAGGCTATATTGACACTTTTTCAGGCTGCTAAAGGCTATATTGACACTTTTTCATGTTGTTAAAGCATATTTTCTCTTTTCAGGCTACTCTAAAAAGGAATCCTACGTTATTCCAGCTCCATTCCAAGTCTGGGGGAGACATCACCTATCCAGTGTTTCTCTCAGGTAATTTCAGAGCATTCTGATGTACGGTTTTAATATTAGGCCTTCAAACCAAGTCTATAGTGACACTTTTTCAGGCTGCTAAAGCTATATTGACACTTTTTCATGTTGTTAAAGGCATATTCTTCTCTTTTTCAGGCTACTCTAAAAAGGAATCCTGACGTTTTCCAGCTCCATTCCAAGTCTGGGGAGACATCACCTATCCAGTGTTTCTTTCAGGTAATTTCAGAGCATTCTGATGTACGGTTTTAATATTAAGGCCTTAAAGCCAAGGCTATATTGACACTTTTTCAGGCTGTTAAAGGCATATTCTTCTCTTTTTCAGGCTACTCTAAAAGGAATCCTGACGTTATTCCAGCTCCATTCCAAGTGGGGAGACATCACCTATCCAGTGTTTCTCTCAGGTAATTTCAGAGCATTCTGATGTACGGTTTTTAATATTAAGGCCTTAAAACAAGGCTATATTGACACTTTTTCAGGCTGTTAAGGCATATTCTTCTCTTTTTTCAGGCTACTCTAAAAGGAATCCTGACGTTATTCCAGCTCCATTCCAAGTCTGGGGGAGACATCACCTATCCATGTTTTTCTCAGGTAATTTCAGAGCATTCTGATGTACGGTTTTAATATTAGGCCTTAAAGCCAAGTCTATATTGACACTTTTTCAGGCTGTTAAAGGCTATATTGACACTTTTTCATGTTTAAAGGCATATTCTTCTCTTTTTTCAGCTACTCTAAAAAAATCCTGACGTTATTCCAGCTCCAGCTCCATTCCAAGTCTGGGGAGACATCACCTATCCAGTGTTTCTTTCAGGTAATTTCAGAGCATTCTGATGTACGGTTTTATATTAAGGCCTTAAAGCCAAGGGCTATATTATTGACACTTTTTCAGCTGTTAAAGGCATATTCTTCTCTTTTTCAGGCTACTCTAAAAGGAATCTGACGTTATTCCAGCTCCATTCCAAGTCTGGGGAGACATCACCTATCCAGTGTTTCTCTCAGGAATTTCAGAGCATTCTGATGTACGGTTTTAATATTAAGGCCTTAAGCCAAGGCTATATTGACACTTTTTCAGGCTGTTAAAGGCTATATTGACACTTTTTCATGTTGTTAAAGGCATATCTTCTCTTTTTTCAGGCTACTCTAAAAAGGAATCCTGACGTTATTTCAGCTCCATTCCAAGTCTGGGGAGACATCACCTATCCAGTGTTTCTCTCAGGTAATTCAGAGCATTCTGATGTACGGTTTTAATATTAGGCCTTCAAACCAGTCTATAGTGAACTTTTTCAGGCTGCTAAAGGCTATTTGACACTTTTTCATGTTGTTAAAGGCATATTCTTCTCTTTTTCAGGCTACTCTAAAAAGGAATCCTGACGTTATTCCAGCTCCATTCAAGTCTGGGGGAGACCACCTATCCAGTGTTTCTCTCAGGTAATTTCAGAGCATTCTGATGTACGGTTTTAATATTAAGGCCTTAAACCAAGTCTATAGTGACCTTTTTCAGCTGCTAAAGGCTATATTGACACTTTTTCAGGCTGTTAAAGGCATATTCTTCTCTTTTTCAGGCTACTCTAAAAAGGAATCCTGACGTTATTCCAGCTCCATTCCAAGTCTGGGGGAGACATCACCTATCCAGTGTTTCTTTCAGGTAATTTCAGAGCATTCTGATGTACGGTTTAATATTAAGGCCTTAAAGCCAAGGCTATATTGACACTTTTTTCAGGCTGTTAAAGGCTATATTGACACTTTTTCATGTTGTTAAGGCATATTCTTCTCTTTTCAGGCTACTCTAAAAAGGAATCCTGACGTTATTTCAGCTCCATTCCAAGTCTGGGGAGACATCACCTATCCAGTGTTTCTCTCAGGTAATTTCAGAGCATTCTGATGTACGGTTTTAATATTAAGGCCTTCAAACCAAGTCTATATTGACACTTTTTCAGGCTGCTAAGGCTATATTGCACTTTTTCATGTTTTAAAGGCATATTTTTCTCTTTTTCAGGCTACTCTAAAAGGAATCCTGACTTATTCCAGCTCCATTCCAAGTCTGGGGAGACATCACCTATCCAGTGTTTCTTTCAGGTAATTTCAGAGCATTCTGATGTACGGTTTTAATATTAAGGCCTTAAACCAGGCTATATTGACACTTTTTCAGGCTGCTAAAGGCTATTGACACTTTTTCATGTTGTTAAGGCATATTCTTCTCTTTTCAGGCTACTCTAAAAAGGAATCCTGACGTTATTCCAGCTCCATTCCAGTGTGGGGGAGACATCACCTATCCAGTGTTTCTTTCAGGTAATTTCAGAGCATTCTGATGTACGTTTTAATATAAGGCCTTAAAGCCAAGGCTATATTGACACTTTTTAGGCTGTTAAAGGCATATTCTTCTCTTTTTCTTTTTCAGGCTACTCTAAAAAGAATCCTGACGTTATTCCAGCTCCATTCCAGTGTGGGGGAGACATCACCTATCCAGTGTTTCTCTCAGGTAATTTCAGAGCATTCTGATGTACGGTTTTAATATTAAGGTCTTAAAACACAGGCTATATGACACTTTTTCAGGCTGTTAAAGGCATATTCTTCTCTTTTCAGGCTACTCTAAAAAGGAATCCTGACGTTATTCCAGCTCCATTCCAAGTCTGGGGAGACATCACCTATCCAGTGTTTCTCTCAGGTAATTCAGAGCATTCTGATGTACGGTTTTAATATTAAGGCCTTAAACCAAGTCTATAGTGAACTTTTTCAGGCTGCTAAAGGCTATATTGACACTTTTTCATGTTGTTAAAGGCATATTCTTCTCTTTTTTCAGGCTACTCTAAAAGAATCCTGACGTTATTCCAGCTCCATTCCAAGTCTGGGGGAGACATCACCTATCCAGTGTTTCTCTCAGGTAATTTCAGAGCATTCTGATGTACGGTTTTAATATTAAGGCTTCAAACCAAGGCTATAGTGACGCTTTTTCAGGCTGCTAAAGGCTATATTGACACTTTTTCATGTGGCTGTTAAGGCATATTCTTCTCTTTTTTCAGGCTACTCTAAAAGGAATCCTGACGTTATTCCAGCTCCATTCCAAGTGGGGGAGACATCACCTATCCAGTGTTTCTCTCAAATTTCAGAGCATTCTGATGTACGGTTTTAATAAGCCTTAAACCAAGTCTATAGTGAAACTTTTCAGGCTGCTAAAGGCTATTGACACTTTTTCATGCTGTTAAAGGCATATTCTTCTCTTTTTCAGGCTACTCTAAAAAGAAATCCTGACGTTATTCCAGCTTCATTCCAAGTCTGGGGGAGACATCACCTATCCAGTGTTTCTCTCAGGTAATTTCAGAGCATTCTGATGTACGGTTTTAATATTAGGCCTTAAACCAAGTCTATAGTGACGCTTTTTCAGGCTGCTAAAGGCTATATTGACACTTTTTCATGCTTGTTAAGGCATATTCTTCTCTTTTTCAGGCTACTCTAAAAAGAAATCCTGACTTTATCCAGCTCCATTCCAAGTCTGGGGAGACATCACCTATCCAGTGTTTCTTTCAGGTAATTTCAGAGCATTCTGATGTACGGTTTTAATATTAAGGCCTTAAAGCCCGCTATATTGACACTTTTTCAGGCTGTTAAGGCTATATTGACACTTTTTCTCATGTTGTTAAAGGCATATTCTTCTCTTTTTTCAGGCTACTCAAAAGGAATCCTGACGTTATTCCAGCTTCATTCCAAGTCTGGGGGAGACATCACCTATCCAGTGTTCTCTCAGGTAATTTCAGAGCATTCTGATGTACGGTTTTAATATTAAGGCCTTCAAACCAAGTCTTAGTGACACTTTTTCAGGCTGTAAAGGCTATATTGACACTTTTTCATGTTGTTAAAGGCATATTCTTCTCTTTTTCAGGCTACTCTAAAAAGGAATCCTGACGTTATTCCAGCTCCATTCCAAGTCTGGGGGAGACATCACCTATCCAGTGTTTCTTTCAGGTAATTTCAGAGCATTCTGATGTACGGTTTTAATATTAAGGCCTTAAAGCCAAGGCTATATTGACACTTTTTCAGGCTGTTAAAGGCATATTCTCTCTTTTCAGGCTACTCTAAAAAGGAATCCTGACGTTATTCCAGCTCCATTCCAAGTGTGGGGGAGACATCAACTATCCAGTGTTTCTCTCAGGTAATTTCAGAGCATTCTGATGTACGGTTTTAATATTAAGGCCTTAAAACCCAAAGGCTATATTTGACACTTTCTCAACACTTTTTCAGGCTGTTTAAGGCATATTCTTCTCTTTTTCAGGCTACTCTAAAAAGAATCCTGACGTTATTCCAGCTCCATTCCAATCTGGGGAGACATCACCTATCCAGTGTTTCTCTCTCAGGTAATTTCAGAGCATTCTGATGTACGGTTTAATATTAGGCCTTAAAACCAAGGCTATATTGACACTTTTTCAGGCTGTTAAGGCTATATTGACACTTTTTCATGTTGTTAAGGCATATTCTTCTCTTTTTCAGGCTACTCTAAAAGGAATCCTGACGTTATTCCAGCTCCATTCCAAGTGTGGGAGACATCACCTATCCATGTGTTCTTTCAGGTAATTTCAGAGCATTCTGATGTACGGTTTTAATATTAAGGCCTTAAAGCCAAGGCTATATTTACACTTTTTAGGCTGTTAAAGGCATATTCTTCTCTTTTTCAGGCTCTACTCTAAAAGGAATCCTGACGTTATTCCAGCTCCATTCCAAGTGTGGGGAGACATCACCTATCCAGTGTTTCTCTCAGGTAATTTCAGAGCATTCTGATGTACGGTTTTAATACTAAGGCCTTAAACCAAGGTCTATAGGACACTTTTTCAGGCTGCTAAAGCTATATGACACTTTTTCATGTTGTTAAGGCATATTCTTCTCTTTTCAGGCTACTCTAAAAAGGAATCCTGACGTTATTCCAGCTTCATTCCAAGTCTGGGGAGACATCACCTATCCAGTGTTTCTCTCAGGTAATTTCAGAGCATTCTGATGTACGGTTTTTTATTAAGGCCTTCAAACCAAGTCTATAGTGACACTTTTTCAGGCTGCTAAAGGCTATATTGACACTTTTTCGCTGTTAAAGGCATATTCTTCTCTTTTTCAGGCTACTTCTAAAAAGAAATCCTGACGTTATTCCAGCTCCATTCCAAGTCTGGGGGACATCACCTATCCTGTTTCTCTCAGGTAATTTCAGAGCATTCTGATGTACGGTTTTAATATTAAGGCCTTAAAGCCAGGCTATATTGACACTTTTTCAGGCTGTTAAAGGCTATATTGACACTTTTTCATGTTGTTAAAGGCATATTCTTCTCTTTTTCAGGCTACTCTAAAAGGAATCCTGACGTTATTCCAGCTTCATTCCAAGTCTGGGGAGACATCACCTATCCAGTTTTTTCTCAGGTAATTTCAGAGCATTCTGATGTACGTTTTAATATTAAGGCCTTCAAACCAAGCTATATGACACTTTTTCAGGCTGCTAAAGCTATATTGAACTATTTTTCATGTGTTAAAGGCTATTTTTCTCTTTCAGGCTACTCTAAAAAGGAATCCTGACGTTATTCCAGCTCCATTCCAAGTCTGGGGGAACATCACCTATCCATGTTTCTTTCAGGTAATTTCAGAGCATTCTGATGTACGGTTTTTAATATTAAGGCCTTAAAGCCAAGGCTATATTGACACTTTTTCCAGGCTGTTAAAGGCATATTCTTCTCTTTTTCAGGCTACTCTAAAAGGATCCTGACGTTATTCCAGCTCCATTCCAAGTGTGGGGAGACATCACCTATCCAGTGTGTCTCTCAGGTATTTCAGAGCATTCCGATGTACGGTTTTAATATTAAGGCCTTAAAACCAAGGCTATATTGACACTTTTTCAGGTTGTTAAAGGCATATTCTCTCTTTTTTAGGCTACTCTAAAAAGGAATCCTGACGTTATTCCAGCTCCATTCCAAGTCTGGGGGAGACATCACCTATCCAGTGTGTCTCTCAGGTAATTTCAGAGCATTCTGATGTACGGTTTTAATATTAAGGCCTTAAAACCAAGGCTATATTGACACTTTTTCAGGTTGTTAAAGGCATATTCTTCTCTTTTTAGGCTACTCTAAAAGGAATCCTGACGTTATTCCAGCTCCATTCCAAGTCTGGGGGAGACATCACCTATCCAGTGTGTCTCTCAGGTAATTTCAGAGCATTCTGATGTACGGTTTTAATATTAAGGCCTTAAACCAAGGCTATATTGACACTTTTTCAGGTTGTTAAAGGCATATTCTTCTCTTTTTTAGGCTACTCTAAAAAGGAATCCTGACGTTATTCCAGCTCCATTCCAAGTGTGGGGGAGACATCACCTATCCAGTGTGTCTCTCAGGTAATTTCAGAGCATTCTGATGTACGGTTTTAATATTAAGGCCTTAAAACCAAGGCTATATTGACACTTTTTCAGGCTGTTAAGTCTATATTGACACTTTTTCAGGTTGTTAAAGGATATTCTTCTCTTTTTTAGGCTACTCTAAAAGGAATCCTGACGTTATTCCAGCTCCATTCCAAGTCTGGGGGAGACATCACCTATCCAGTGTGTCTCTCAGGTAATTTCAGAGCATTCTGATGTACGGTTTTAATATTAAGGCCTTAAAACCAAGGCTATATTGACACTTTTTCAGGCTGTTAAAGGCATATTCTTCTCTTTTTAGGCTACTCTAAAAAGGAATCCTGACGTTATTCCAGCTCCATTCCAAGTGTGGGGGAGACATCACCTATCCAGTGTGTCTCTCAGGTAATTTCAGAGCATTCTGATGTACGGTTTAATATTAAGGCCTTAAAACCAAGGCTATATTGACACTTTTTCAGGCTGTTAAAGTCTATATTGACACTTTTTCAGGTTGTTAAAGGCATATTCTTCTCTTTTTTAGGCTACTCTAAAAAGGAATCCTGACGTTATTCCAGCTCCATTCCAAGTCTGGGGGAGACATCACCTATCCAGTGTGTCTCTCAGGTAATTTCAGAGCATTCTGATGTACGGTTTTAATATTAAGGCTTAAAACCAAGGCTATATTGACACTTTTTCAGGTTGTTAAAGGCATATTCTTCTTTTTTTAGGCTACTCTAAAAAGGAATCCTGACGTTATTCCAGCTCCATTCCAAGTGTGGGGGAGACATCACCTATCCAGTGTGTCTCTCAGGTAATTTCAGAGCATTCTGATGTACGGTTTAATATTAAGGCCTTAAAACCAAGGCTATATTGACACTTTTTCAGGTTGTTAAAGTCTATATTGACACTTTCAGGTTGTTAAAGGCATATTCTTCTCTTTTTTAGGCTACTCTAAAAAGGAATCCTGACGTTATTCCAGCTCCATTCCAACTGGGGGAGACATCACCTATCCAGTGTGTCTCTCAGGTAATTTCAGAGCATTCTGATGTACGGTTTTAATATTAGGCTTTAAAACCAAGGCTATATTGACACTTTTTCAGGCTGTTAAAGTCTATATTGACACTTTTTCAGGTTGTTAAAGGCATATTCTTCTCTTTTTTAGGCTACTCTAAAAAGGAATCCTGACGTTATTCCAGCTCCATTCCAAGTGTGGGGGAGACATCACCTATCCAGTGTGTCTCTCAGGTATTTTCAGAGCATTCTGATGTACGGTTTTAATATTAAGGCCTTAAAACCAAGGCTATATTGACACTTTTTCAGGTTGTTAAAGGCATTTCTTCTCTTTTTAGGCTACTCTAAAAAGAATCCTGACGTTATTCCAGCTCCATTCCAAGTCTGGGGGAGACATCACCTATCCAGTGTGTCTCTCAGGTAATTTCAGAGCATTCTGATGTACGGTTTTAATATTAAGGCCTTAAAACCAAGGCTATATTGACACTTTTCAGGTTGTTAAAGGCATATTCTTCTCTTTTTTAGGCTACTCTAAAAGGAATCCTGACGTTATTCCAGCTCCATTCAAGTCTGGGGAGACATCACCTATCCAGTGTGTCTCTCAGGTAATTTCAGAGCATTCTGATGTACGGTTTTAATATTAAGGCCTTAAACCAAGGCTATATTGACACTTTTTCAGGTTGTTAAAGGCATATTCTTCTCTTTTTTAGGCTACTCTAAAAAGGAATCCTGACGTTATTCCAGCTCCATTCCAACTGTGGGGGAGACATCACCTATCCAGTGTGTCTCTCAGGTAATTTCAGAGCATTCTGATGTACGGTTTTAATATTAAGGCCTTAAACCAAGGCTATATGACACTTTTCAGGCTGTTAAGTCTATATTGACACTTTTTCAGGTTGTTAAAGGCATATTCTTCTCTTTTTTAGGCTACTCTAAAAAGGAATCCTGACGTTATTCCAGCTCCATTCCAAGTCTGGGGGAGACATCACCTATCCAGTGTGTCTCTCAGGTAATTTCAGAGCATTCTGATGTACGGTTTTAATATTAAGGCCTTAAAACCAAGGCTATATTGACACTTTTTCAGGTTGTTAAAGGCATATTCTTCTCTTTTTTAGGCTACTCTAAAAGGAATCCTGACGTTATTCCAGCTCCATTCCAAGTCTGGGGGAGACATCACCTATCCAGTGTGTCTCTCAGGTAATTTCAGAGCATTCTGATGTACGGTTTTAATATTAAGGCCTTAAAACCAAGGCTATATTGACACTTTTTCAGGTTGTTAAGTCTATATTGACACTTTTTCAGGTTGTTAAAGGCATATTCTTCTCTTTTTTAGGCTACTCTAAAAAGGAATCCTGACGTTATTCCAGCTCCATTCCAAGTCTGGGGGAGACATCACCTATCCAGTGTGTCTCTCAGGTAATTTCAGAGCATTCTGATGTACGGTTTTAATATTAAGGCCTTAAAACCAAGGCTATATTGACACTTTTTCAGGTTGTTAAGGCATATTCTTCTTTTTTTAGGCTACTCTAAAAAGGAATCCTGACGTTATTCCAGCTCCATTCCAAGTCTGGGGGAGACATCACCTATCCAGTGTGTCTCTCAGGTAATTTCAGAGCATTCTGATGTACGGTTTTAATATTAAGGCCTTAAAACCAAGGCTATATTGACACTTTTTCAGGCTGTTAAAGTCTATATTGACACTTTTCAGGTTGTTAAAGGCATATTCTTCTCTTTTTTAGGCTACTCTAAAAAGGAATCCTGACGTTATTCCAGCTCCATTCCAAGTCTGGGGGAGACATCACCTATCCAGTGTGTCTCTCAGGTAATTTCAGAGCATTCTGATGTACGGTTTTAATATTAAGGCTTAAAACCAAGCTATATTGACACTTTTTCAGGTTGTTAAAGGCATATTCTTCTCTTTTTTAGGCTACTCTAAAAAGGAATCCTGACGTTATTCCAGCTCCATTCCAAGTCTGGGGGAGACATCACCTATCCAGTGTGTCTCTCAGGTAATTTCAGAGCATTCTGATGTACGGTTTTAATATTAAGGCCTTAAAACCAAGGCTATATTGACACTTTTTCAGGTTGTTAAAGGCATATTCTTCTCTTTTTTAGGCTACTCTAAAAAGGAATCCTGACGTTATTCCAGCTCCATTCCAAGTCTGGGGAGACATCACCTATCCAGTGTGTCTCTCAGGTAATTTCAGAGCATTCTGATGTACGGTTTTAATATTAAGGCCTTAAAACCAAGGCTATATTGACACTTTTTCAGGTTGTTAAAGGCATATTCTTCTCTTTTTTAGGCTACTCTAAAAAGGAATCCTGACGTTATTCCAGCTCCATTCCAAGTCTGGGGGAGACATCACCTATCCAGTGTGTCTCTCAGGTAATTTCAGAGCATTCTGATGTACGGTTTTAATATTAAGGCTTTAAAACCAAGGCTATATTGACACTTTTTCAGGCTGTTAAAGTCTATATTGACACTTTTTCAGGTTGTTAAAGGCATATTCTTCTCTTTTTTAGGCTACTCTAAAAAGGAATCCTGACGTTATTCCAGCTCCATTCCAAGTGTGGGGGAGACATCACCTATCCAGTGTGTCTCTCAGGTAATTTCAGAGCATTCTGATGTACGGTTTTAATATTAAGGCCTTAAAACCAAGGCTATATTGACACTTTTTCAGGCTGTTAAGTCTATATGACACTTTTCAGGTTGTTAAAGGCATATTCTTCTCTTTTTTAGGCTACTCTAAAAAGGAATCCTGACGTTATTCCAGCTCCATTCCAAGTGTGGGGGAGACATCACCTATCCAGTGTGTCTCTCAGGTAATTTCAGAGCATTCTGATGTACGTTTTAATATTAAGGCCTTAAAACCAAGGCTATATTGACACTTTTTCAGGTTGTTAAAGGCATATTCTTCTCTTTTTTAGGCTACTCTAAAAAGGAATCCTGACGTTATTCCAGCTCCATTCCAAGTCTGGGGGAGACATCACCTATCCAGTGTGTCTCTCAGGTAATTTCAGAGCATTCTGATGTACGGTTTTAATATTAAGGCCTTAAAACCAAGGCTATATTGACACTTTTTCAGGTTGTTAAAGGCATATTCTTCTCTTTTTTAGGCTACTCTAAAAAGGAATCCTGACGTTATTCCAGCTCCATTCCAAGTCTGGGGGAGACATCACCTATCCAGTGTGTCTCTCAGGTAATTTCAGAGCATTCTGATGTACGGTTTTAATATTAAGGCCTTAAAACCAAGGCTATATTGACACTTTTTCAGGTTGTTAAAGGCATATTCTTCTCTTTTTAGGCTACTCTAAAAGGAATCCTGACGTTATTCCAGCTCCATTCCAAGTCTGGGGGAGACATCACCTATCCAGTGTGTCTCTCAGGTAATTTCAGAGCATTCTGATGTACGGTTTTAATATTAAGGCCTTAAAACCAAGGCTATATTGACACTTTTTCAGGCTGTTAAAGTCTATATTGACACTTTTTCAGGTTGTTAAAGGCATATTCTTCTCTTTTTTAGGCTACTCTAAAAAGGAATCCTGACGTTATTCCAGCTCCATTCCAAGTCTGGGGGAGACATCACCTATCCAGTGTGTCTCTCAGGTAATTTCAGAGCATTCTGATGTACGGTTTTAATATTAAGGCCTTAAAACCAAGGCTATATTGACACTTTTTCAGGTTGTTAAAGGCATATTCTTCTCTTTTTTAGGCTACTCTAAAAAGGAATCCTGACGTTATTCCAGCTCCATTCCAAGTCTGGGGGAGACATCACCTATCCAGTGTGTCTCTCAGGTAATTTCAGAGCATTCTGATGTACGGTTTTAATATTAAGGCCTTAAAACCAAGGCTGTATTGACACTTTTTCAGGTTGTTAAAGTCTATATTGACACTTTTTCAGGTTGTTAAAGGCATATTCTTCTCTTTTTTAGGCTACTCTAAAAAGGAATCCTGACGTTATTCCAGCTCCATTCCAATCTGGGGGAGACATCACCTATCCAGTGTGTCTCTCAGGTAATTTCAGAGCATTCTGATGTACGGTTTTAATATTAAGGCTTAAAACCAAGGCTATATGACACTTTTTCAGGCTGTTAAAGTCTATATTGACACTTTTTCAGGTTGTTAAAGGCATATTCTTCTCTTTTTTAGGCTACTCTAAAAAGGAATCCTGACGTTATTCCAGCTCCATTCCAAGTCTGGGGGAGACATCACCTATCCAGTGTGTCTCTCAGGTAATTTCAGAGCATTCTGATGTACGGTTTTAATATTAAGGCCTTAAAACCAAGGCTATATTGACACTTTTTCAGGTTGTTAAAGGCATATTCTTCTCTTTTTTAGGCTACTCTAAAAAGGAATCCTGACGTTATTCCAGCTCCATTCCAAGTCTGGGGGAGACATCACCTATCCAGTGTGTCTCTCAGGTAATTTCAGAGCATTCTGATGTACGGTTTTAATATTAAGGCCTTAAAACCAAGGCTATATTGACACTTTTTCAGGTTGTTAAGGCATATTCTTCTCTTTTTTAGGCTACTCTAAAAAGGAATCCTGACGTTATTCCAGCTCCATTCCAAGTCTGGGGAGACATCACCTATCCAGTGTGTCTCTCAGGTATTTTCAGAGCATTCTGATGTACGGTTTTAATATTAAGGCCTTAAAACCAAGGCTATATTGACACTTTTTCAGGTTGTTAAAGGCATATTCTTCTCTTTTTTAGGCTACTCTAAAAAGGAATCCTGACGTTATTCCAGCTCCATTCCAAGTCTGGGGGAGACATCACCTATCCAGTGTGTCTCTCAGGTAATTTCAGAGCATTCTGATGTACGGTTTTAATATTAAGGCCTTAAAACCAAGGCTATATTGACACTTTTTCAGGCTGTTAAAGTCTATATTGACACTTTTTCAGGTTGTTAAAGGCATATTCTTCTCTTTTTTAGGCTACTCTAAAAAGGAATCCTGACGTTATTCCAGCTCCATTCCAAGTCTGGGGGAGACATCACCTATCCAGTGTGTCTCTCAGGTAATTTCAGAGCATTCTGATGTACGGTTTTAATATTAAGGCTTAAAACCAAGGCTATATTGACACTTTTTCAGGCTGTTAAAGTCTATATTGACACTTTTTCAGGTTGTTAAAGGCATATTCTTCTCTTTTTTAGGCTACTCTAAAAAGGAATCCTGACGTTATTCCAGCTCCATTCCAAGTCTGGGGGAGACATCACCTATCCAGTGTGTCTCTCAGGTAATTTCAGAGCATTCTGATGTACGGTTTTAATATTAAGGCCTTAAAACCAAGGCTATATTGACACTTTTTCAGGTTGTTAAAGGCATATTCTTCTCTTTTTTAGGCTACTCTAAAAAGGAATCCTGACGTTATTCCAGCTCCATTCCAAGTCTGGGGAGACATCACCTATCCAGTGTGTCTCTCAGGTAATTTCAGAGCATTCTGATGTACGGTTTTAATATTAAGGCCTTAAACCAAGGCTATATTGACACTTTTTCAGGTTGTTAAAGGCATATTCTTCTCTTTTTTAGGCTACTCTAAAAAGGAATCCTGACGTTATTCCAGCTCCATTCCAAGTCTGGGGAGACATCACCTATCCAGTGTGTCTCTCAGGTAATTTCAGAGCATTCTGATGTACGGTTTTAATATTAAGGCCTTAAAACCAAGGCTATATTGACACTTTTTCAGGTTGTTAAAGGCATATTCTTCTCTTTTTTAGGCTACTCTAAAAGGAATCCTGACGTTATTCCAGCTCCATTCCAAGTCTGGGGGAGACATCACCTATCCAGTGTGTCTCTCAGGTAATTTCAGAGCATTCTGATGTACGGTTTTAATATTAAGGCCTTAAAACCAAGGCTATATTGACACTTTTTCAGGCTGTTAAAGTCTATATTGACACTTTTCAGGTTGTTAAGGCATATTCTTCTCTTTTTAGGCTACTCTAAAAAGGAATCCTGACGTTATTCCAGCTCCATTCCAAGTCTGGGGGAGACATCACCTATCCAGTGTGTCTCTCAGGTAATTTCAGAGCATTCTGATGTACGGTTTTAATATTAAGGCTTAAAACCAAGGCTATATTGACACTTTTTCAGGTTGTTAAAGGCATATTCTTCTCTTTTTTAGGCTACTCTAAAAAGGAATCCTGACGTTATTCCAGCTCCATTCCAAGTCTGGGGGAGACATCACCTATCCAGTGTGTCTCTCAGGTAATTTCAGAGCATTCTGATGTACGGTTTTAATATTAAGGCCTTAAAACCAAGGCTATTGACACTTTTTCAGGTGTTAAGTCTATATTGACACTTTTTCAGGTTGTTAAAGGCATATTCTTCTCTTTTTTAGGCTACTCTAAAAAGGAATCCTGACGTTATTCCAGCTCCATTCCAAGTCTGGGGGAGACATCACCTATCCAGTGTGTCTCTCAGTAATTTCAGAGCATTCTGATGTACGGTTTTAATATTAAGGCTTTAAAACCAAGGCTATATTGACACTTTTTCAGGCTGTTAAAGGACACTTTTCAGGTTCATCTTCTCTTTTTTAGGCTACTCTAAAAAGGAATCCTGACGTTATTCCAGCTCCATTCCAAGTCTGGGGGAGACATCACCTATCCAGTGTGTCTCTCAGGTAATTTCAGAGCATTCTGATGTACGGTTTTAATATTAAGGCCTTAAAACCAGGCTATATTGACACTTTTTCAGCTATATTGACACTTTTTCAGGTTGTTAAAGGCATATTCTTCTCTTTTTTAGGCTACTCTAAAAAGGAATCCTGACGTTATTCCAGCTCCATTCCAAGTCTGGGGGAGACATCACCTATCCAGTGTGTCTCTCAGGTAATTTCAGAGCATTCTGATGTACGGTTTTAATATTAAGGCCTTAAACCAAGGCTATATTGACACTTTTTCAGGTTGTTAAAGGCATATTCTTCTCTTTTTTAGGCTACTCTAAAAAGGAATCCTGACGTTATTCCAGCTCCATTCCAAGTCTGGGGGAGACATCACCTATCCAGTGTGTCTCTCAGGTAATTTCAGAGCATTCTGATGTACGGTTTTAATATTAAGGCCTTAAAACCAAGGCTATATTGACACTTTTTCAGGTTGTTAAAGGCATATTCTTCTCTTTTTTAGGCTACTCTAAAAAGGAATCCTGACGTTATTCCAGCTCCATTCCAAGTCTGGGGGAGACATCACCTATCCAGTGTGTCTCTCAGGTAATTTCAGAGCATTCTGATGTACGGTTTTAATATTAAGGCCTTAAAACCAAGGCTATATTGACACTTTTTCAGGTTGTTAAAGGCATATTCTTCTCTTTTTTAGGCTACTCTAAAAAGGAATCCTGACGTTATTCCAGCTCCATTCCAAGTCTGGGGGAGACATCACCTATCCAGTGTGTCTCTCAGGTAATTTCAGAGCATTCTGATGTACGGTTTTAATATTAAGGCCTTAAAACCAAGGCTATATTGACACTTTTTCAGGCTGTTAAAGTCTATATTGACACTTTTTCAGGTTGTTAAAGGCATATTCTTCTCTTTTTTAGGCTACTCTAAAAAGGAATCCTGACGTTATTCCAGCTCCATTCCAAGTCTGGGGGAGACATCACCTATCCAGTGTGTCTCTCAGGTAATTTCAGAGCATTCTGATGTACGGTTTTAATATTAAGGCTTTAAAACCAAGGCTATATTGACACTTTTTCAGGTTGTTAAAGGCATATTCTTCTCTTTTTTAGGCTACTCTAAAAAGGAATCCTGACGTTATTCCAGCTCCATTCCAAGTCTGGGGGAGACATCACCTATCCAGTGTGTCTCTCAGGTAATTTCAGAGCATTCTGATGTACGGTTTTAATATTAAAACCTTAAAACCAAGGCTGTATTGACACTTTTTCAGGTTGTTAAAGTCTATATTGACACTTTTTCAGGTTGTTAAAGGCATATTCTTCTCTTTTTTAGGCTACTCTAAAAAGGAATCCTGACGTTATTCCAGCTCCATTCCAAGTCTGGGGGAGACATCACCTATCCAGTGTGTCTCTCAGGTAATTTCAGAGCATTCTGATGTACGGTTTTAATATTAAGGCCTTAAAACCAAGGCTATATTGACACTTTTCAGGCTCTATTTGACACTTTTTCAGGTTGTTAAAGGCATATTCTTCTCTTTTTTAGGCTACTCTAAAAAGGAATCCTGACGTTATTCCAGCTCCATTCCAAGTCTGGGGGAGACATCACCTATCCAGTGTGTCTCTCAGGTAATTTCAGAGCATTCTGATGTACGGTTTTAATATTAAGGCCTTAAAACCAAGGCTATATTGACACTTTTTCAGGGCTATATTGACACTTTTTCAGGTTGTTAAAGGCATATTCTTCTCTTTTTTAGGCTACTCTAAAAAGGAATCCTGACGTTATTCCAGCTCCATTCCAAGTCTGGGGAGACATCACCTATCCAGTGTGTCTCTCAGGTAATTTCAGAGCATTCTGATGTACGGTTTTAATATTAAGGCCTTAAAACCAAGGCTATATTGACACTTTTTCAGGTTGTTAAAGGCATATTCTTCTCTTTTTTAGGCTACTCTAAAAAGGAATCCTGACGTTATTCCAGCTCCATTCCAAGTCTGGGGGAGACATCACCTATCCAGTGTGTCTCTCAGGTAATTTCAGAGCATTCTGATGTACGGTTTTAATATTAAGGCCTTAAAACCAAGGCTATATTGACACTTTTTCAGGTTGTTAAAGGCATATTCTTCTCTTTTTTAGGCTACTCTAAAAAGGAATCCTGACGTTATTCCAGCTCCATTCCAAGTGTGGGGGAGACATCACCTATCCAGTGTGTCTCTCAGGTAATTTCAGAGCATTCTGATGTACGGTTTTAATATTAAGGCCTTAAAACCAAGGCTATATTGACACTTTTTCAGGTTGTTAAAGGCATATTCTTCTCTTTTTTAGGCTACTCTAAAAAGGAATCCTGACGTTATTCCAGCTCCATTCCAAGTCTGGGGGAGACATCACCTATCCAGTGTGTCTCTCAGGTATTTCAGAGCATTCTGATGTACGGTTTTAATATTAAGGCCTTAAAACCAAGGCTATATTGACACTTTTTCAGGTTGTTAAAGGCATATTCTTCTCTTTTTTAGGCTACTCTAAAAAGGAATCCTGACGTTTTCCAGCTCCATTCCAAGTCTGGGGGAGACATCACCTCTCCAGTGTGTCTCTCAGGTAATTTCAGAGCATTCTGATGTACGGTTTTAATATTAAGGCCTTAAAACCAAGGCTATATTGACACTTTTTCAGGTTGTTAAAGGCATATTCTTCTCTTTTTTAGGCTACTCTAAAAAGGAATCCTGACGTTATTCCAGCTCCATTCCAAGTGTGGGGAGACATCACCTATCCAGTGTGTCTCTCAGGTAATTTCAGAGCATTCTGATGTACGGTTTTAATATTAAGGCCTTAAAACCAAGGCTATATTGACACTTTTTCAGGTTGTTAAAGGCATATTCTTCTCTTTTTTAGGCTACTCTAAAAAGGAATCCTGACGTTATTCCAGCTCCATTCCAAGTCTGGGGGAGACATCACCTATCCAGTGTGTCTCTCAGGTAATTTCAGAGCATTCTGATGTACGGTTTTAATATTAAGGCCTTAAAACCAAGGCTATATTGACACTTTTTCAGGTTGTTAAAGTCTATATTGACACTTTTTCAGGTTGTTAAAGGCATATTCTTCTCTTTTTTAGGCTACTCTAAAAAGGAATCCTGACGTTATTCCAGCTCCATTCCAAGTCTGGGGAGACATCACCTATCCAGTGTGTCTCTCAGGTAATTTCAGAGCATTCTGATGTACGGTTTTAATATTAAGGCCTTAAAACCAAGGCTATATTGACACTTTTTCAGGTTGTTAAAGGCATATTCTTCTCTTTTTTAGGCTACTCTAAAAAGGAATCCTGACGTTATTCCAGCTCCATTCCAAGTCTGGGGGAGACATCACCTATCCAGTGTGTCTCTCAGGTAATTTCAGAGCATTCTGATGTACGGTTTTAATATTAAGGCCTTAAAACCAAGGCTATATTGACACTTTTTCAGGCTGTTAAAGTCTATATTGACACTTTTTCAGGTTGTTAAAGGCATATTCTTCTCTTTTTTAGGCTACTCTAAAAAGGAATCCTGACGTTATTCCAGCTCCATTCCAAGTGTGGGGGAGACATCACCTATCCAGTGTGTCTCTCAGGTAATTTCAGAGCATTCTGATGTACGGTTTTAATATTAAGGCCTTAAAACCAAGGCTATATTGACACTTTTTCAGGTTGTTAAAGGCATATTCTTCTCTTTTTTAGGCTACTCTAAAAAGGAATCCTGACGTTATTCCAGCTCCATTCCAAGTCTGGGGGAGACATCACCTATCCAGTGTGTCTCTCAGGTAATTTCAGAGCATTCTGATGTACGGTTTTAATATTAAGGCCTTAAAACCAAGGCTATATTGACACTTTTTCAGGTTGTTAAAGTCTATATTGACACTTTTTCAGGTTGTTAAAGGCATATTCTTCTCTTTTTTAGGCTACTCTAAAAAGGAATCCTGACGTTTTTCCAGCTCCATTCCAAGTCTGGGGGAGACATCACCTCTCCAGTGTGTCTCTCAGGTAATTTCAGAGCATTCTGATGTACGGTTTTAATATTAAGGCTTTAAAACCAAGGCTATATTGACACTTTTTCAGGCTGTTAAAGTCTATATTGACACTTTTTCAGGTTGTTAAAGGCATATTCTTCTCTTTTTTAGGCTACTCTAAAAAGGAATCCTGACGTTATTCCAGCTCCATTCCAAGTCTGGGGGAGACATCACCTATCCAGTGTGTCTCTCAGGTAATTTCAGAGCATTCTGATGTACGGTTTTAATATTAAGGCCTTAAAACCAAGGCTATATTGACACTTTTTCAGGTTGTTAAAGGCATATTCTTCTCTTTTTTAGGCTACTCTAAAAAGGAATCCTGACGTTATTCCAGCTCCATTCCAAGTCTGGGGAGACATCACCTATCCAGTGTGTCTCTCAGGTAATTTCAGAGCATTCTGATGTACGGTTTTAATATTAAGGCCTTAAAACCAAGGCTGTATTGACACTTTTTCAGGTTGTTAAAGTCTATATTGACACTTTTTCAGGTTGTTAAAGGCATATTCTTCTCTTTTTTAGGCTACTCTAAAAAGGAATCCTGATGTTATACCAGCTCCATTCCAAGTGTGGGAGAGACATCACCTATCCAGTGTGTCTCTCAGGTAATTTCAGAGCATTCTGATGTACGGTTTTAATATTAAGGCCTTAAAACCAAGGCTATATTGACACTTTTTCAGGTTGTTAAAGGCATATTCTTCTCTTTTTTAGGCTACTCTAAAAAGGAATCCTGACGTTATTCCAGCTCCATTCCAAGTCTGGGAGAGACATCACCTATCCAGTGTGTCTCTCAGGTAATTTCAGAGCATTCTGATGTACGGTTTTAATATTAAGGCCTTAAAACCAAGGCTATATTGACACTTTTTCAGGTTGTTAAAGGCATATTCTTCTCTTTTTTAGGCTACTCTAAAAAGGAATCCTGACGTTATTCCAGCTCCATTCCAAGTCTGGGGGAGACATCACCTATCCAGTGTGTCTCTCAGGTATTTTCAGAGCATTCTGATGTACGGTTTTAATATTAAGGCCTTAAAACCAAGGCTATATTGACACTTTTTCAGGTTGTTAAAGGCATATTCTTCTCTTTTTTAGGCTACTCTAAAAAGGAATCCTGACGTTTTTCCAGCTCCATTCCAAGTCTGGGGGAGACATCACCTCTCCAGTGTGTCTCTCAGGTAATTTCAGAGCATTCTGATGTACGGTTTTAATATTAAGGCCTTAAAACCAAGGCTATATTGACACTTTTTCAGGTTGTTAAAGGCATATTCTTCTCTTTTTTAGGCTACTCTAAAAAGGAATCCTGACGTTATTCCAGCTCCATTCCAACTGTGGGGGAGACATCACCTCTCCAGTGTGTCTCTCAGGTAATTTCAGAGCATTCTGATGTACGGTTTTAATATTAAGGCCTTAAAACCAAGGCTATATTGACACTTTTTCAGGTTGTTAAAGGCATATTCTTCTCTTTTTTAGGCTACTCTAAAAAGGAATCCTGACGTTATTCCAGCTCCATTCCAAGTCTGGGGGAGACATCACCTATCCAGTGTGTCTCTCAGGTAATTTCAGAGCATTCTGATGTACGGTTTTAATATTAAGGCCTTAAAACCAAGGCTGTATTGACACTTTTTCAGGTTGTTAAAGTCTATATTGACACTTTTTCAGGTTGTTAAAGGCATATTCTTCTCTTTTTTAGGCTACTCTAAAAAGGAATCCTGACGTTATTCCAGCTCCATTCCAAGTGTGGGGGAGACATCACCTATCCAGTGTGTCTCTCAGGTAATTTCAGAGCATTCTGATGTACGGTTTTAATATTAAGGCTTTAAACCAAGGCTATATTGACACTTTTTCAGGCTGTTAAAGTCTATATTGACACTTTTTCAGGTGTTAAAGGCATATTCTTCTCTTTTTTAGGCTACTCTAAAAAGGAATCCTGACGTTATTCCAGCTCCATTCCAAGTGTGGGGAGACATCACCTATCCAGTGTGTCTCTCAGGTATTTCAGAGCATTCTGATGTACGGTTTTAATATTAAGGCCTTAAAACCAAGGCTATATTGACACTTTTTCAGGTTGTTAAAGGCATATTCTTCTCTTTTTTAGGCTACTCTAAAAAGGAATCCTGACGTTATTCCAGCTCCATTCCAAGTCTGGGGGAGACATCACCTATCCAGTGTGTCTCTCAGGTAATTTCAGAGCATTCTGATGTACGGTTTTAATATTAAGGCCTTAAAACCAAGGCTATATTGACACTTTTTCAGGTTGTTAAAGTCTATATTGACACTTTTTCAGGTTGTTAAAGGCATATTCTTCTCTTTTTAGGCTACTCTAAAAAGGAATCCTGACGTTATTCCAGCTCCATTCCAAGTGTGGGGAGACATCACCTATCCAGTGTGTCTCTCAGGTAATTTCAGAGCATTCTGATGTACGGTTTTAATATTAAGGCCTTAAAACCAAGGCTATATTGACACTTTTTCAGGTTGTTAAAGGCATATTCTTCTCTTTTTTAGGCTACTCTAAAAAGGAATCCTGACGTTATTCCAGCTCCATTCCAAGTCTGGGGGAGACATCACCTATCCAGTGTGTCTCTCAGGTAATTTCAGAGCATTCTGATGTACGGTTTTAATATTAAGGCCTTAAAACCAAGGCTGTATTGACACTTTTTCAGGTTGTTAAAGTCTATATTGACACTTTTTCAGGTTGTTAAAGGCATATTCTTCTCTTTTTTAGGCTACTCTAAAAAGGAATCCTGACGTTATTCCAGCTCCATTCCAAGTGTGGGGGAGACATCACCTATCCAGTGTGTCTCTCAGGTAATTTCAGAGCATTCTGATGTACGGTTTTAATATTAAGGCTTTAAAACCAAGGCTATATTGACACTTTTTCAGGCTGTTAAAGTCTATATTGACACTTTTTCAGGTTGTTAAAGGCATATTCTTCTCTTTTTTAGGCTACTCTAAAAAGGAATCCTGACGTTATTCCAGCTCCATTCCAACTGTGGGGGAGACATCACCTATCCAGTGTGTCTCTCAGGTATTTTCAGAGCATTCCGATGTACGGTTTTAATATTAATGCCTTAAAACCAAGGCTATATTGACACTTTTTCAGGTTGTTAAAGGCATATTCTTCTCTTTTTTAGGCTACTCTAAAAAGGAATCCTGACGTTATTCCAGCTCCATTCCAAGTCTGGGGGAGACATCACCTATCCAGTGTGTCTCTCAGGTAATTTCAGAGCATTCTGATGTACGGTTTTAATATTAAAACCTTAAAACCAAGGCTGTATTGACACTTTTTCAGGTTGTTAAAGTCTATATTGACACTTTTTCAGGTTGTTAAAGGCATATTCTTCTCTTTTTTAGGCTACTCTAAAAAGGAATCCTGATGTTATACCAGCTCCATTCCAAGTGTGGGAGAGACATCACCTATCCAGTGTGTCTCTCAGGTAATTTCAGAGCATTCTGATGTACGGTTTTAATATTAAGGCCTTAAAACCAAGGCTATATTGACACTTTTTCAGGTTGTTAAAGGCATATTCTTCTCTTTTTTAGGCTACTCTAAAAAGGAATCCTGATGTTATTCAAGCTCCAATCCTGATGTTATTCAAGCTCCATTCCGATGTACGGTTTTAATATTAAAACCTTAAAACCAAGGCTGTATTGACACTTTTTCAGGTTGGTAAAGGCATATTCTTCTCTTTTTTAGGCTACTCTAGAAAGGAATCCTGACGTTATTCCAGCTCCATTCCAAGTCTGGGGGAGACATCACCTATCCAGTGTGTCTCTCAGGTAATTTCAGAGCATTCTGATGTACGGTTTTAATATTAAGGCCTTAAAACCAAGGCTATATTGACACTTTTTCAGGTTGTTAAAGGCATATTCTTCTCTTTTTTAGGCTACTCTAAAAAGGAATCCTGACGTTATTCCAGCTCCATTCCAAGTCTGGGGGAGACATCACCTATCCAGTGTGTCTCTCAGGTAATTTCAGAGCATTCTGATGTACGGTTTTAATATTAAGGCTTTAAAACCAAGGCTATATTGACACTTTTTCAGGCTGTTAAAGTCTATATTGACACTTTTTCAGGTTGTTAAAGGCATATTCTTCTCTTTTTTAGGCTACTCTAAAAAGGAATCCTGACGTTATTCCAGCTCCATTCCAAGTCTGGGGGAGACATCACCTATCCAGTGTGTCTCTCAGGTAATTTCAGAGCATTCCGGTGTACGGTTTTGACCTTCAAGGCATATTCTTCTCATTCTTCACGTTATTCTCTCTGGGAGACATCACCTATCCAGTGTGTCTCTCAGGTAATTTCAGAGCATTCTGATGTACGGTTTTAATATTAAGGCCTTAAAACCAAGGCTATATTGACACTTTTTCAGGTTGTTAAAGGCATATTCTTCTCTTTTTTAGGCTACTCTAAAAAGGAATCCTGACGTTATTCCAGCTCCATTCCAAGTCTGGGGGACATCACCTATCCAGTGTGTCTCTCAGGTAATTTCAGAGCATTCTGATGTACGGTTTTAATATTAAGGCCTTAAAACCAAGGCTGTATTGACACTTTTTCAGGTTGTTAAAGTCTATATTGACACTTTTTCAGGTTGTTAAAGGCATATTCTTCTCTTTTTTAGGCTACTCTAAAAAGGAATCCTGACGTTATTCCAGCTCCATTCCAAGTCTGGGGGAGACATCACCTATCCAGTGTGTCTCTCAGGTAATTTCAGAGCATTCTGATGTACGGTTTTAATATTAAGGCCTTAAAACCAAGGCTATATTGACACTTTTTCAGCTGTTAAAGGACACTTTTTCAGGTTGTTAAAGGCATATTCTTCTCTTTTTTAGGCTACTCTAAAAAGGAATCCTGACGTTATTCCAGCTCCATTCCAAGTCTGGGGGAGACATCACCTATCCAGTGTGTCTCTCAGGTAATTTCAGAGCATTCTGATGTACGGTTTTAATATTAAGGCCTTAAAACCAGGCTAAAGTCTATTTGACACTTTTTCAGGTTGTTAAAGGCATATTCTTCTCTTTTTTAGGCTACTCTAAAAAGGAATCCTGACGTTATTCCAGCTCCATTCCAAGTCTGGGGAGACATCACCTATCCAGTGTGTCTCTCAGGTAATTTCAGAGCATTCTGATGTACGGTTTTAATATTAAGGCCTTAAAACCAAGGCTATATTGACACTTTTTCAGGTTGTTAAAGGCATATTCTTCTCTTTTTTAGGCTACTCTAAAAAGGAATCCTGACGTTATTCCAGCTCCATTCCAAGTCTGGGGGAGACATCACCTATCCAGTGTGTCTCTCAGGTAATTTCAGAGCATTCTGATGTACGGTTTTAATATTAAGGCCTTAAAACCAAGGCTATATTGACACTTTTTCAGGCTGTTAAAGTCTATATTGACACTTTTTCAGGTTGTTAAAGGCATATTCTTCTCTTTTTTAGGCTACTCTAAAAAGGAATCCTGACGTTATTCCAGCTCCATTCCAAGTCTGGGGGAGACATCACCTATCCAGTGTGTCTCTCAGGTAATTTCAGAGCATTCTGATGTACGGTTTTAATATTAAGGCCTTAAAACCAAGGCTATATTGACACTTTTTCAGGTTGTTAAAGGCATATTCTTCTCTTTTTTAGGCTACTCTAAAAAGGAATCCTGACGTTATTCCAGCTCCATTCCAAGTCTGGGGGAGACATCACCTATCCAGTGTGTCTCTCAGGTAATTTCAGAGCATTCTGATGTACGGTTTTAATATTAAGGCCTTAAAACCAAGGCTATATTGACACTTTTTCAGGTTGTTAAAGGCATATTCTTCTCTTTTTTAGGCTACTCTAAAAGGAATCCTGACGTTATTCCAGCTCCATTCCAAGTCTGGGGGAGACATCACCTATCCAGTGTGTCTCTCAGGTAATTTCAGAGCATTCTGATGTACGGTTTTAATATTAAGGCCTTAAAACCAAGGCTATATTGACACTTTTTCAGGTTGTTAAAGGCATATTCTTCTCTTTTTTAGGCTACTCTAAAAAGGAATCCTGACGTTATTCCAGCTCCATTCCAAGTCTGGGGGAGACATCACCTATCCAGTGTGTCTCTCAGGTAATTTCAGAGCATTCTGATGTACGGTTTTAATATTAAGGCCTTAAAACCAAGGCTATATTGACACTTTTTCAGGCTGTTAAAGTCTATATTGACACTTTTTCAGGTTGTTAAAGGCATATTCTTCTCTTTTTTAGGCTACTCTAAAAAGGAATCCTGACGTTATTCCAGCTCCATTCCAAGTGTGGGAGACATCACCTATCCAGTGTGTCTCTCAGGTATTTTCAGAGCATTCCGATGTACGGTTTTAATATTAATGCCTTAAAACCAAGGCTATATTGACACTTTTTCAGGTTGTTAAAGGCATATTCTTCTCTTTTTTAGGCTACTCTAAAAAGGAATCCTGACGTTATTCCAGCTCCATTCCAAGTCTGGGGGAGACATCACCTCTCCAGTGTGTCTCTCAGGTAATTTCAGAGCATTCTGATGTACGGTTTTAATATTAAGGCCTTAAAACCAAGGCTATATTGACACTTTTTCAGGTTGTTAAAGGCATATTCTTCTCTTTTTTAGGCTACTCTAAAAAGGAATCCTGACGTTATTCCAGCTCCATTCCAAGTCTGGGGGAGACATCACCTATCCAGTGTGTCTCTCAGGTAATTTCAGAGCATTCTGATGTACGGTTTTAATATTAAGGCCTTAAAACCAAGGCTATATTGACACTTTTTCAGGTTGTTAAAGTCTATATTGACACTTTTTCAGGTTGTTAAAGGCATATTCTTCTCTTTTTTAGGCTACTCTAAAAAGGAATCCTGACGTTATTCCAGCTCCATTCCAAGTCTGGGGGAGACATCACCTATCCAGTGTGTCTCTCAGGTAATTTCAGAGCATTCTGATGTACGGTTTTAATATTAAGGCCTTAAAACCAAGGCTATATTGACACTTTTTCAGGTTGTTAAAGGCATATTCTTCTCTTTTTTAGGCTACTCTAAAAAGGAATCCTGACGTTATTCCAGCTCCATTCCAAGTCTGGGGGAGACATCACCTATCCAGTGTGTCTCTCAGGTAATTTCAGAGCATTCTGATGTACGGTTTTAATATTAAGGCCTTAAAACCAAGGCTATATTGGCACTTTTCAGGCTGTTACAGTCTATATTGACACTTTTCAGGCTGTTAAAGTCTATATTGACACTTTTCAGGCTGTTAAAGTCTATATTGACACTTTTTCAGGTTGTTAAAGGCATATTCTTCTCTTTTTTAGGCTACTCTAAAAAGGAATCCTGATGTTATTCCAGCTCCATTCCAAGTCTGGGGGAGACATCACCTATCCAGTGTGTCTCTCAGGTAATTTCAGAGCATTCTGATGTACGGTTTTAATATTAAGGCCTTAAAACCAAGGCTATATTGACACTTTTTCAGGTTGTTAAAGGCATATTCTTCTCTTTTTTAGGCTACTCTAAAAAGGAATCCTGACGTTATTCCAGCTCCATTCCAAGTCTGGGGGAGACATCACCTATCCAGTGTGTCTCTCAGGTAATTTCAGAGCATTCCGATGTACGGTTTTAATATTAAGGCCTTAAAACCAAGGCTATATTGACACTTTTTCAGGTTGTTAAAGGCATATTCTTCTCTTTTTTAGGCTACTCTAAAAAGGAATCCTGACGTTATTCCAGCTCCATTCCAAGTCTGGGGGAGACATCACCTATCCAGTGTGTCTCTCAGGTAATTTCAGAGCATTCTGATGTACGGTTTTAATATTAAGGCCTTAAAACCAAGGCTATATTGACACTTTTTCAGGCTGTTAAAGGCTATATTGACACTTTTTCAGGTTGTTAAAGGCATATTCTTCTCTTTTTTTAGGCTACTCTAAAAGGAATCCTGACGTTATTCCAGCTCCATTCCAAGTCTGGGGGAGACATCACCTATCCAGTGTGTCTCTCAGGTAATTTCAGAGCATTCTGATGTACGGTTTTAATATTAAGGCCTTAAAACCAAGGCTATATTGACCTTTTCAGGCTGTTAAAGTCTATATTGACACTTTTTCAGGTTGTTAAAGGCATATTCTTCTCTTTTTTAGGCTACTCTAAAAAGGAATCCTGACGTTATTCCAGCTCCATTCCAAGTCTGGGGGAGACATCACCTATCCAGTGTGTCTCTCAGGTAATTTCAGAGCATTCTGATGTACGTTTTAATATTAAGCCCTTAAAACCAAGGCTATATTGACACTTTTTCAGGTTGTTAAAGGCATATTCTTCTCTTTTTTAGGCTACTCTAAAAAGGAATCCTGACGTTTTTCCAGCTCCATTCCAAGTCTGGGGGAGACATCACCTATCCAGTGTGTCTCTCAGGTAATTTCAGAGCATTCTGATGTACGGTTTTAATATTAAGGCCTTAAAACCAAGGCTGTATTGACACTTTTTCAGGTTGTTAAAGTCTATATTGACACTTTTTCAGGTTGTTAAAGGCATATTCTTCTCTTTTTTAGGCTACTCTAAAAAGGAATCCTGACGTTATTCCAGCTCCATTCCAAGTCTGGGGGAGACATCACCTATCCAGTGTGTCTCTCAGGTAATTTCAGAGCATTCTGATGTACGGTTTTAATATTAAGGCTTTAAAACAAAGGCTATATTGACACTTTTTCAGGTTGTTAAAGGCATATTCTTCTCTTTTTTAGGCTACTCTAAAAAGGAATCCTGACGTTATTCCAGCTCCATTCCAAGTCTGGGGGAGACATCACCTATCCAGTGTGTCTCTCAGGTAATTTCAGAGCATTCTGATGTACGGTTTTAATATTAAGGCCTTAAAACCAAGGCTATATTGACACTTTTTCAGGCTGTTAAAGTCTATATTGACACTTTTTCAGGTTGTTAAAGGCATATTCTTCTCTTTTTTAGGCTACTCTAAAAAGGAATCCTGACGTTATTCCAGCTCCATTCCAAGTCTGGGGGAGACATCACCTATCCAGTGTGTCTCTCAGGTAATTTCAGAGCATTCTGATGTACGGTTTTAATATTAAGGCCTTAAAACCAAGGCTATATTGACACTTTTTCAGGCTGTTAAAGTCTATATTGACACTTTTTCAGGTTGTTAAAGGCATATTCTTCTCTTTTTTAGGCTACTCTAAAAAGGAATCCTGACGTTATTCCAGCTCCATTCCAAGTCTGGGGAGACATCACCTATCCAGTGTGTCTCTCAGGTATTTTCAGAGCATTCTGATGTACGGTTTTTTAATATTAAGGCCTTAAAACCAAGGCTATATTGACACTTTTTCAGGTTGTTAAAGGCATATTCTTCTCTTTTTTAGGCTACTCTAAAAAGGAATCCTGACGTTATTCCAGCTCCATTCCAAGTCTGGGGGAGACATCACCTATCCAGTGTGTCTCTCAGGTAATTTCAGAGCATTCTGATGTACGGTTTTAATATTAGGCCTTAAAACCAAGGCTATATTGACACTTTTTCAGGTTGTTAAAGGCATATTCTTCTCTTTTTTAGGCTACTCTAAAAGGATCCTGACGTTTATTCCAGCTCCATTCCAAGTCTGGGGAGACATCACCTCTCCAGTGTGTCTCTCAGGTAATTTCAGAGCATTCTGATGTACGGTTTTAATATTAAGGCTTTAAACCAAGGCTATATTGACACTTTTTCAGGCTGTTAAAGTCTATATTGACACTTTTTCAGGGTGTTAAAGGCATATTCTTCTCTTTTTTTAGGCTACTCTAAAAAGGAATCCTGACGTTATTCCAGCTCCATTCCAAGTGGGGGAGACATCACCTATCCAGTGTGTCTCTCAGGTAATTTCAGAGCATTCTGATGTACGGTTTTTAATATTAAGGCCTTAAAACAAAGGCTATATTGACACTTTTTTCAGGTTGTTAAAGGCATATTCTTCTCTTTTTTAGGCTACTCTAAAAAGGAATCCTGACGTTATTCCAGCTCCATTCCAAGTCTGGGGGAGACATCACCTATCCAGTGTGTCTCTCAGGTAATTTCAGAGCATTCTGATGTACGGTTTTAATATTAAGCCTTAAAACCAAGGCTATATTGACACTTTTTCAGGCTGTTAAAGTCTATATTGACACTTTTTCAGGTTTTTAAAGGCATATTCTTTCTCTTTTAGGCTACTCTAAAAGGAATCCTGATGTTATTCCAGCTCCATTCCAAGTCTGGGGGAGACATCACCTATCCAGTGTGTCTCTCAGGTATTTTCAGAGCATTCCGATGTACGGTTTTAATATTAATGCCTTAAAACCAAGGCTATATTGACACTTTTTCAGGTTGTTAAAGGCATATTCTTCTCTTTTTTAGGCTACTCTAAAAGGAATCCTGACGTTTTTCCAGCTCCATTCCAGTCTGGGGGAGACATCACCTATCCAGTGTGTCTCTCAGGTAATTTCAGAGCATTCTGATGTACGGTTTTAATATTAAGGCCTTAAAACCAAGGCTATATTGACACTTTTTTCAGGTTGTTAAAGGCATATTCTTCTCTTTTTTAGGCTACTCTAAAAAGGAATCCTGACGTTTATTCCAGCTCCATTCCAAGTCTGGGGGGACATCACCTCTCCAGTGTGTCTCTCAGGTAATTTCAGAGCATTCTGATGTACGGTTTTAATATTAAGGCTTTAAACCAAGGCTATATTGACACTTTTTCAGGCTGTTAAAGTCTATATTGACACTTTTTCAGGTGTTAAAGGCATATTCTTCTCTTTTTTAGGCTACTCTAAAAAGGAATCCTGAAGTTATTCCAGCTCCATTCCAACTGTGGGGAGACATCACCTATCCAGTGTGTCTCTCAGTAATTTCAGAGCATTCTGATGTACGGTTTTAATATTAAGGCCTTAAAACCAAGGCTATATTGACACTTTTTCAGGTTGTTAAAGGCATATTTCTTCTCTTTTTTAGGCTACTCTAAAAAGAATCCTGACGTTATTCCAGCTCCATTCCAAGTCTGGGGAGACATCACCTATCCAGTGTGTCTCTCAGGTAATTTCAGAGCATTCTGATGTACGGTTTTAATATTAGGCCTTAAACCAAGGCTATATTGACACTTTTTCAGGCTGTTAAAGTCTATATTGACACTTTTTCAGGTTGTTAAAGGCATATTCTTCTCTTTTTTAGGCTACTCTAAAAAGGAATCCTGATGTTATTCCAGCTCCATTCCAAGTCTGGGGGAGACATCACCTATCCATGTGTCTCTCAGGTAATTTCAGAGCATTCTGATGTACGGTTTTAATAATTTAAGGCCTTAAAACCAAGGCTATATTGACACTTTTTCAGGTTGTTAAGGCATATTCTTCTCTTTTTAGGCTACTCTAAAAAGGAATCCTGACGTTATTCCAGCTCCATTCCAAGTCTGGGGGAGACATCACCTATCCAGTGTGTCTCTCAGGTAATTTCAGAGCATTCTGATGTACGGTTTTAATATTAAGGCCTTAAAACCAAGGCTATATTGACACTTTTTCAGGTTGTTAAAGGCATATTCTTCTCTTTTTTAGGCTACTCTAAAAAGGAATCCTGACGTTATTCCAGCTCCATTCCAAGTCTGGGGGAGACATCACCTATCCAGTGTGTCTCTCAGGTAATTTCAGAGCATTCTGATGTACGGTTTTAATATTAAGGCCTTAAAACCAAGGCTATTGACACTTTTTCAGGTTGTTAAAGGCATATTCTTCTCTTTTTTAGGCTACTCTAAAAAGGAATCCTGACGTTATTCCAGCTCCATTCAAGTCTGGGGAGACATCACCTATCCAGTGTGTCTCTCAGGTAATTTCAGAGCATTCTGATGTACGGTTTTAATATTAAGGCCTTAAAACCAAGGCTGTATTGACACTTTTTCAGGTTGTTAAAGTCTATATTGACACTTTTTCAGGTTGTTAAAGGCATATTCTTCTCTTTTTTAGGCTACTCTAAAAGGAATCCTGACGTTATTCCAGCTCCATTCCAAGTCTGGGGGAGACATCACCTATCCAGTGTGTCTCTCAGGTAATTTCAGAGCATTCTGATGTACGGTTTTTAATATTAAGGCCTTAAAACCAAGGCTATATTGACACTTTTTTCAGGTTGTTAAAGGCATATTCTTCTCTTTTTTAGGCTACTCTAAAAAGGATCCTGACGTTATTCCAGCTCCATTCCAAGTCTGGGGAGACATCACCTATCCAGTGTGTCTCTCAGGTAATTTCAGAGCATTCTGATGTACGGTTTTAATATTAAGGCCTTAAACCAAGGCTGATTGGCACTTTTCAGGCTTGTTAGTTCCTATATGACACTTTTTCAGGCTGTTAAAGTCTATATTGACACTTTTCAGGCTTGTTAAAGTCTATATTGACACTTTTTTTCAGGTTGTTAAAGGCATATTCTTCTCTTTTTTAGGCTACTCTAAAAAGGATCCTGACGTTATTCCAGCTCCATTCCAAGTCTGGGGGAGACATCACCTATCCAGTGTGTCTCTCAGGTAATTTTCAGAGCATTCGATGTACGGTTTTAATATTAAAGCTTAAAACCAAGGCTATATTGACACTTTTTTCAGGTTGTTAAAGGCATATTCTTTCTCTTTTTTAGGCTACTCTAAAAAGGAATCCTGATGTTATCCAGCTCCATTCCAAGTCTGGGGGAGACATCACCTATCCAGTGTGTCTCTCAGGTAATTTCAGAGCATTCCGATGTACGGTTTTAATATTAGGCCTTAAACCAAGGCCTATATTGACACTTTTTTTTCAGGTTGTTAAAGGCATATTCTTCTCTTTTTTAGGCTACTCTAAAAGGAATCTGACGTTTATTCGCTCCATTCCAAGTCTGGGGGAGACATCACCTATCCAGTGTGTCTCTCAGGTTAATTTTCAGAGCATTCTGATGTACGGCGTTTTTAATATTAAGGCCTTAAAACAAGGCTATATTGACGCTTTTTCAGGTTGTTAAAGGCACATTCTTCTCTTTTTTAGGCTACTCTAAAAAGAATCCTGACGTTATTCCAGCTCCATTCCAAGTCTGGGGAGACATTACCTATCCATGTGTCTCTCAGATAATTTCAGAGCATTCTGATGTACGGTTTTTAATATTAAGGCCTTAAACACCAAGGCTTATATTGACACTTTTTCAGGCTTGTTAAAGTCTATATTGACACTTTTTCAGGTTGTTAAAGGCATTTCTTCTCTTTTTTAGGCTACTCTAAAAAGGAATCCTGACGTTATTCCAGCTCCATTCCAGTCTGGGGGAGACATCACCTATCCAGTGTGTCCCTCTCAGTATTTTTAGAGCATTCTGATGTACGGTTTTAATATTAATGCCTTAAAACCAAGGCTATATTGACACTTTTTCAGGTTGTTAAAGGCATATTCTTCTCTTTTTTAGGCTACTCTAAAAGGAATCCTGACTTTTTTCCAGCTCCATTCCAATCTGGGGAGACATCACCTATCCAGTGTGTCCTCTCAGGTATTTCAGAGCATTCTGATGTACGGTTTTAATATTAAGGCCTTAAAACCAAGGCTATATTTGACACTTTTTTCAGGTTGTTAAAGGCATATTCTTCTCTTTTTCAGGCTACTCTAAAAAGAATCCTGACGTTATTCCAGCTCCATTCCAAGTCTGGGGGAGACATCACCCTCCAGTGTGTCTCTCAGGTAATTTCAGAGCATTCCGATTGTTACGGTTTTAAACATTTAAGGCCTAATACTCTTAAGGCCTATATTGACACTTTTTTCAGGTTGTTAAAGGCATATTCTTCTCTTTTTTTAGGCTACTCTAAAAAGGAATCCTGACGTTATTCCAGCTCCATTCCAAGTCTGGGGGAGACATCCCTATCCAGTGTGTCTCTCAGGTAATTTCAGAGCATTCTGATGTACGGTTTTTTAATATTAAACCTTAAACCCAGGGCTGTATTGACACTTTTTCAGGTTGTTAAAGTCTATCTTGACACTTTTTCAGGTTGTTAAAGGCATATTCTTCTCTTTTTTAGGCTACTCTAAAAAGGAATCCTGACGTTATACCAGCTCCCATTCCAACTGTGGGGAGACATCACCTATCCAGTGTGTCTCTCAGGTAATTTCAGAGCATTCCGATGTACGTTTTTAATATTAAGGCCCTTAAAACAAGGCTATATTGACACTTTTTTTCAGGTTGTTAAGGCATATTCTTCTCTTTTTTAGGCTATCTAAAAAGGAATCCTGACGTTATTCCAGCTCCATTCCAAGTCTGGGGGAGACATCACCTATCCAGTGTGTCTCTCAGGGTAATTTCAGAGCATTCTGATGTACGGTTTTAATATTAA
>NW_022604743.1:0-5823 GCF_008692095.1 Etheostoma spectabile
GATTAGATTCAACTTTATTGTCATTACACATCTACAGGTACAAGGCAACGAAACCAATTTGGGTCTAACCAGAAGTGCAATAGCAGTAAGTGCAGGATATGCAATGGTCCATAAGTGCAGGATGGATTGTACTGGATGATATAGAAATGAATACTATTATAAACAGAATTTTACAGATAGATTTGTCCTATTATATATATACCAGAATGTTGATGAGATATCAGGTTCAGTGTTAGTTCTTCTACTCAGCTAAAAGACTTGCGTGCACAGAGATCGCTTTGGCTCAAAACTCCGCTTAAAAACCAAATTGTGGCGATGTAAATGTAGCCTTTCCCGCCACAGCTTCCACACTCCTTCCTTACTCCTCGCTGCTGATCCGTCGCTGTGGTCTCGCCCTCTTCAGCGCTCTCTGGCTGGTTGAAGGCACCTCCTTCCGGTGTGCCACGTTTGGGGTCCACAGACCCCAACTCTGGTATATTGACAAATACAAAGAGCTTTACTTGGTGGCGATAGGCTCAATCAGCATTCTGTGAACTCATTTTGCAAGGGCTTGAATGTGACGGAGGATCATTTATATACTTCAAAGTCCCACACTCCACCTTCAATTGGAGATCTGCTGGAAAGTTTCCATTCAAATATTTGACAGTTACTATGGCACCCATCATCAGCAGCTTTGAAAAATAGTGGACATTTTAGTCCATGGAAGGTTTGAGAAGAGGACAGGCCCTTGGGCTTGGTTACCTTAAGACAGAAGAAGGCTGAAATGTGGCACTTTGACCATATTATGAAATGGAATGTGACAAATTCTGTCCTTGGGCACAAGAAGCGATCTTGTTAATTTAGTCTTTACATTAATACGTTTTGGTTTTTTAAGCGGGATTTTGAGCCAAGCATGTATACTTATCCCATTGATGGTAGTTGCCATGGCAACGTTCGTAGCTTAGTCTCAGAGAACGAGACCTCATGACCCAATCAGAGGGCGAAACGTTGGCGGTGTTGCCAAAGGTCTCCGTTTACTAGGGTGACCAAACGTCCTCTTTTGCCCGGACACGTCCACTTTTTACGTACTGTCCGGGCTTAAGGGGGGCGTTTGTAATTCTTGAAAATGGCCGGTTTTCGCTGTTTTTCATGGGACCATAAAGCGTGTACTTAAATTGACTGGCGCTTTGCACACAACACTACGGTACTTTGTTGCGTGACGTAATTCCCAAGAGGCTGCCTTGTGGACGGGGGAAAAAAACCTTCTTTTTTTTAAACAATAAAACGTTGCAATATAAATGTAGCCTTAAATAGACTAGATATGTTGTCTGCGTTGTCTCTTTAAAAGCCATCCCTGCTGCTTTCTCTGAGATGGTGACAAGCCATTTTTCAAATCCCCCCTCTAGGGTTTAAATTGTCCCCACTTAGAATTTCACTCAGCATCCTAATGCATTTTTGGCCTTGCAGTTACAGCAGTGTACAAATACATGCGCACCCGGAGCTTCTCTGTCTCATAAATCCACCCAGATTAAAACGATCAAAAGATTTACATGAAGTGTATTAACCCACCAGTTGTCTCAGAATAAGAACTGTGGGATTCTAAAATACTTTTCGGGTGGTGGTTGATATTGAATATTGAATATCAGAGATGCTCAAGTCTCTTTTGGTTATGGGTATTGCTGCTCTGCACCCAGGCTGCTCAGAACACTGCAGAGCTATGTAAAGGAAGTTAAAGCGCCCATATTCTTTTCATTTTCAGCTTCATAATTGTATTTTGAGGTTGTACCAGAATAGGCTTCCATGGTTTCATTTTCAAAAAACACCATATTTTTTGTTGTACTGCACATTGCCCAGATCCTTTTTCACCCTGTGTGTTCAGGTCTCTGTTTTACTACAGAGTGAGACATCTTTCTTCTATACTATCTTTGTTGCATTATTGGTATTGCCATCAAACTATGCAAGCTAGATGGGGGGACAACGTCGGCTCCTTTCCCAGTGACCAATGGGGTTAGACAAGGGGGAATATTGTCACCTGTTCTTTTTAATTTAGATATGGATGATCTTTCCAGGACATTGGAAGTGTTAAGGGTGTAGTAGGACCCGGACACAGAACGACCACAAGAGGGAGCGATGTAACTCAAAATGGGATTTATTCTGATGCCAGAATAAAAACACAAGACAAGAACATACAAACAATCCAGACACGGGAGGTGATGTGGGAGATGAAGGAGATCCAAAGACAGACGAGACGGAACACGAACGCTGTGGCAGAAACACAAGTAAGTACAAATGCAAGGCAAAGGAATACCAACAATCTAGTACTAGACCAGTTACCACGGAATGTAGGTAACGAACTGGCGCCGAAGAGGTGGTCGGCCCAGGTTTAAGTACAGATGGAATGGTGATGATGATGATGCTCAGCTGTGTAGGAGTGGTGATGATGATTATGCTCAGCTGTGTAGTCAGACGGAGGAGGGGGTGAGTGGAAACTCCTCTCATGGGACCGGATAGGAGCGCCCTCTGGCGGCCGATGAAAACACAGACAGACAAACAGGAAAAACAACAACAAGGAAGACAGCGGACCCATAACAGAGCCCCCCCCTCAAGGGACGCCTCCTGGCGGCCCGAGCTTCCCAGGATGGGCCCGGTGGAAGTCCGACACCAAGCAGGGTCCAGAATGAACCTCCTAGGGATCCAAGACCTCTCTTCGGGGCCGTAGCCCTCCCAGTCAACAAGGTAATGAAGGCCCCGCCCACGCCTCCGGACGTCCAACAGGCGGCTGACAGTGTAAGCCGGATGGTCGTCTATCAACCGGACCGGCGGAGGAGGGTCAGCCGGGGACAAAGGGGACTGGGGGTCACCGGCTTAACCTGGGACACATGGAACGTCGGGTGAACCCTCATAGCCGCAGAGCTAAGTCTCACGGCAGTGGGCTAATGACGGCGTCAAGGCAAAAGGACCCAGGAACCGAGGAGAGAGCTTCCGCGACTCAGTCCGAAGAGGGATGTTCTGGGACGACAACCAGACCTGCTGGCCTGGTTGGTACTGGGGAGCCGGAGCCCTGTGCCTATCAGCCACCTCCTTAGTCGCTCCGTCGTACGCAGAAGAGCCTCACGCGCCTCGGTCCACACCCGGCCCACGACGTAGGTGCTCCTGCACCGAGGGTACCGCCAGTCCTTCTCTTGGGCCGGGAACAAGGCGGTTGATAGCCCAGGGCCACCTCGAAGGGGGAGAGCCCAGTGGCAGAGGTGGTGAGTGAATTGTGGGCGTACTCCACCCATGGCAGGTGAGACCCCAGGTGGTCGGGTCCTGAGCGGCCACACAGCGAAGCGAGGCTTCCAAGTCCTGGTTAGCCCTCTCTGTCTGACCGTTGGACTGCGGGTGGAACCGGAGGAAAGGCTAACGGTGGCACCTAGGGAGGAGCAGAACTCTTTCCACACACGTGAAATAAACTGTGGGCCCCGATCAGAAACAATATCCACAGGTATTCCATGGGGACGGAATACATGCTGGACCAAGAGGCCAGCCGTTTCACTGGCTGTGGGTAATTTAGGTAATGCCACATAGTGAACAGATTTAGAGAACCTATCCACAATAGTGAGAATAGTGTCATTACCTTCAGACAGAGGCAGGCCTGTGACAAAGTCCAATGCCACGTGAGACCACGGGCGGCTTGGGACCAAGAGGGGTTGCAGCAGTCCAGCAGGCTGACGGTGGGAGGCCTTACCCCGGCGCAAACTGAACAGGCTGCGACGTAGGAACGGACATCCGCCTCCGCTGATGGCCACCAGAAGTGGCGCCGTAACAGGGTTAGAGTGCGTCGTATCCCAGGGTGGCAGGCAAAGCGCGAGGCGTGGACCCACTGAAGTACCTGAGCTCGCACAGGTTGTGGAACGAAGAGTCTGTCAGGGGGGCCGTCTCCAGGACCAGGATCCGTGGCAAGAGCAGCTTTGACCAGCGACTCGATCTCCCAACTGACTGCGGCCACCACACAGGAGGATGGGAGTACTGACTCAGGCGCCGACGAATCCTCGGCGCAGTCGAACACCCGTGACAGAGCGTCAGGTTTGACATTCCTAGAGCCTGGACGGTAGGTGAGGGAAAAGTTAAATCTGCCAAAGAACAGGGCCCACCTAGCTTGACGGGAGTTCAGTCTTTTAGTAGACTGAATGTAGGCTAGATTTTGTGATCCGTCCAGACACGAACGGTTGTTCAGCTCCTCTAGCCAGTGCCGCCATTCGTCCAATGCTAGCTTGACTGCCAGCAACTCCCGATTTCCCACGTCGTAGTTCTGCTCAGCCCGGTGACAGTTTTTGGACATGAAGCGCAGGGGTGAAGCTTCTGGTCCGAAGTGGAGCGTTGGGACACGCACCGCCCCTACTCCAGAGGAAGAAGCGTCCACCTCCACCACAACTGGAGAGGGAGTCTGGGTGCTTTGGGTGCTTAAGCACAGGAGGTGAGGGAACAGATGTTTAACGTAGACATGGCTAGGTCTGCAGCAGGGACCGTGAAAAGGGACTTTAGGAGAGGTGAGTCTAGTGAGGGGAGCCACCACCCGACTAAAATCCCGAATGAATCTTCAAAAAATTAGCAAACCCCAGAAACCGTTGTAATTGCTTACGTGACGTGGGCGTAGGCCAGCTGGTGACTGCCTTGGTTTTCTCCGGGTCGGCCGCCCACTTGTCCACCTCGACGATAAATCCCAGGAATGGGACTGATTCCTGGTGGAATGAGCACTTCTCAGCTTTGACATAAAGCTTGTTCTCCAACAGGCGCTGCAAAACCTGTTGCACATGGGAGACATGCTCTGACAGGGAGGAGAAAAAATCAAAATATCATCGGTACACATATAAACTACGAACCGGTTTAAAAAATCCATCAACACGTCATAACCAATGCTTGGAAAAACTGCAGGGGATTAGTAAGGCCAAACGGCATTACAAATATTCATAATGTCCTAAAGGATGTTAAAAGCAGTTTTCACTCGTGTCGCCATCTCGGACCCGAACGAGACGTGGTAGGCATTGCGCAGATCCAGCTTAGTAAACACCGAGGCGAGTTGAAGAGGCTCGAAGGTTGAGTGATGATGGCAGTGGCAGGGGATATTTATTTTGACGTTATGTTATTAAGCCCCGATAGTCCGATAGTCAATACATGGGCGCAGGGTTTTATCTTTCTTCTCAACAAAGAAAATCCAGCTCCTACTGGGGATGATGACGGACGGATAATTCGGCTGACAGAGATTCCCGATGTACCTCTCCATAGCCTCCGCTCAGGCCGAGACAGGCTGTACAGGCGGCCGGAAGGGTACGGAGCGTTGGGGAGCAGCTCTATAGCACAGTCATACGGTCTATGGGGGGAGGGAGCGACAATGCTTTGGTTTTGTTGAATACTTCTGCCAAGTCCATGTATTCGGGAGGAGGGGACCGCGGACAAGTCAGACGGAGTCGCCACCGAAGGGGAAACAACACACTCAGCGGGAGGAACAGCTGAGCCCAGACACGCAGAGTGACAGTGGTCGCTCCAGCTCAGGTGGCATGGCGTTGCCAATCGATTGGGGGATTGTGTAATTTCAACCATGGGAACCCCAGAATAGCGGGGTAGTAGAGGCCGTAATAATCCGAAGGTAATTGTCTCTCGGTGGTTCCCAGACAGGATAACCGTGACTGGAACGGTCTGGTGGGTTATCCGAGCCAGGGTATGACCGTCAATGGCGGTGACGCGGAACGGGGTAGAAATCGGCTCAGAGGGTAACCCAGCCTGAGTAACGAGGTTACGTCTATAAAATTGTCCTCTGCACCAGAGTCAATGAGCGCCGAGAGAGGCAAGGAAAACGTCTCAAAC
>NW_022604744.1:0-37266 GCF_008692095.1 Etheostoma spectabile
TGTTAAAGGGTGTAGTAGGACCCGGACACAGAACGACCACAAGAGGGAGCGATGTAACTCAAAATGGGATTTATTCTGATGCCAGAATAAACAACACAAGACAAGAACATACAAACAATCCAGACACGGGAGGTGATGTGGGAGATGAAGGAGATCCAAGACAGACGAGACGGAACACGAACGCTGTGCAGAGAAACACAAGTAAGTACAAATGCAAGGCAAAGGAATACCAACAATCTAGTACTAGACCAGTTACCACGGAATGTAGGTAACGAACTGGCGCCGAAGAGGTGGTCGGCCCAGGTTTAAGTACAGATGGAATGGTGATGATGATGATGCTCAGCTGTGTAGGAGTGGTGATGATGATTATGCTCAGCTGTGTAGTCAGACGGAGGAGGGGGTGAGTGGAAACTCCTCTCATGGGACCGGATAGGAGCGCCCTCTGGCGGCCGATGAAAACACAGACAGACAAACAGGAAAAAAACAACAACAAGGAAGACAGCGGACCCATAACAGAGCCCCCCCCTCAAGGGACGCCTCCTGGCGGCCCGAGCTTCCCAGGATGGGCCCGGTGGAAGTCCGACACCAAAGCAGGGTCCAGAATGAACCCTAGGGATCCAAGACCTCTCTTCGGGGCCGTAGCCCTCCCAGTCAACAAGGTATTGAAGGCCCCGCCCACGCCTCCGGACGTCCAACAGGCGGCTGACAGTGTAAGCCGGATGGTCGTCTATCAACCGGACCGGCGGAGGAGGGTCAGCAGGGGGGACAAAGGGGACTGGGGGTCACCGGCTTAACCTGGGACACATGGAACGTCGGGTGAACCCTCATAGCCGCAGGCAGCTTAAGTCTCACGGCAGTGGGGCTAATGACGGCGTCAATGGCAAAAGGACCCAGGAACCGAGGAGAGAGCTTCCGCGACTCAGTCCGAAGAGGGATGTTCTGGGACGACAACCAGACCTGCTGGCCTGGTTGGTACTGGGGAGCCGGAGCCCTGTGCCTATCAGCCACCTCCTTAGTCCGCTCCGTCGTACGCAGAAGAGCCTCACGCGCCTCGGTCCACACCCGGCGGCAACGACGTAGGTGCTCCTGCACCGAGGGTACCGCCAAGTCCTTCTCTTGGGCCGGGAACAAAGGCGGTTGATAGCCCAGGGCCACCTCGAAGGGGGAGAGCCCAGTGGCAGAGGTGGTGAGTGAATTGTGGGCGTACTCCACCCATGGCAGGTGAGACGCCCAGGTGGTCGGGTCCTGAGCGGCCACACAGCGAAGCGAGGCTTCCAAGTCCTGGTTAGCCCTCTCTGTCTGACCGTTGGAACTGCGGGTGGAACCGGAGGAAAGGCTAACGGTGGCACCTAGGGAGGAGCAGAACTCTTTCCACACACGTGAAATAAACTGTGGGCCCCGATCAGAAACAATATCCACAGGTATTCCATGGGGACGGAATACATGCTGGACCAAGAGGCCAGCCGTTTCACTGGCTGTGGGTAATTTAGGTAATGCCACATAGTGAACAGATTTAGAGAACCTATCCACAATAGTGAGAATAGTGTCATTACCTTCAGACAGAGGCAGGCCTGTGACGAGTCCAATGCCACGTGAGACCACGGGCGGCTTGGGACCAAGAGGGGTTGCAGCAGTCCAGCAGGCTGACGGTGGGAGGCCTTACCCCGGGCGCAAACTGAACAGGCTGCGACGTAGGAACGGACATCCGCCTCCGCTGATGGCCACCAGAAGTGGCGCCGTAACAGGGTTAGAGTGCGTCGTATCCAGGTGGCAGGCAAAGCGCGAGGCGTGGACCCACTGAAGTACCTGAGCTCGCACAGGTTGTGGAAACGAAGAGTCTGTCAGGGGGGCCGTCTCCAGGACCAGGATCCGTGGCAAGAGCAGCTTTGACCAGCGACTCGATCTCCCAACTGACTGCGGCCACCACACAGGAGGATGGGAGTACTGACTCAGGCGCCGACGAATCCTCGGCGCAGTCGAACACCCGTGACAGAGCGTCAGGTTTGACATTCCTAGAGCCTGGACGGTAGGTGAGGGAAAAGTTAAATCTGCCAAAGAACAGGGCCCACCTAGCTTGACGGGAGTTCAGTCTTTTAGTAGACTGAATGTAGGCTAGATTTTTGTGATCCGTCCAGACCACGAACGGTTGTTCAGCTCCCTCTAGCCAGTGCCGCCATTCGTCCAATGCTAGCTTGACTGCCAGCAACTCCCGATTTCCCACGTCGTAGTTGCTCAGCCGGTGACAGTTTTTGGACATGAAGGCGCAGGGGTGAAGCTTCTGGTCCGAAGTGGAGCGTTGGACAGCACCGCCCCTACTCCAGAGGAAGAAGCGTCCACCTCCACCACAAACTGGAGGGCAGAGTGGGTGCTTAAGCACAGGAGGTGAGGTGAACAGATGTTTTAACGTAGACATGGCTAGGTCTGCAGCAGGGACCAGTGAAAAGGGACTTTAGGAGAGGTGAGTCTAGTGAGGGGAGCCACCACCCGACTAAAATCCCGAATGAATCTTCGATAAAAATTAGCAAACCCCAGAAACCGTTGTAATTGCTTACGTGACGTGGGCGTAGGCCAGCTGGTGACTGCCTTGGTTTTTCCGGGTCTGCCGCCACTTGTCCACCCTCGACGATAAATCCAGGAATGGGACTGATTCCTGGTGGAATGAGCACTTCTCAGCTTTGACATAAAGCTTGTTCTCCAACAGGCGCTGCAAAACCTGTTGCACATGGGAGACATGCTCTGACAGGGAGGAAGAAAAAATCAAAATATCATCCAGGTACACAACTACGAACCGGTTTAAAAAATCCCTCAACACGTCATTAACCAATGCTTGGAAAACTGCAGGGGCATTAGTAAGGCCAAACGGCATTACCAAATATTCATAATGTCCTAAAGGAGTGTTAAAAGCAGTTTTCCACTCGTCGCCATCTCGGACCGAACGAGATGTAGCATTGCGCAGATCCAGCTTAGTAAACACCGAGGCAGTTGAAGAGGCTCGAAGGTTGAGTTGATGAGTGGCATGGGATATTTATTTTTGACCGTTATGTTATTAAGCCCCCGATAGTCAATACATGGGCGCAGGGTTTATCTTTCTTCTCACAAAGAAAAATCCAGCTCCTACTGGGGATGATGACGGACGGATAATTCCGGCTGACAGAGATTCCCGATGTACCTCTCCATAGCCTCCCGCTCAGGCCGAGACAGGCTGTACAGGCGGCCGGAAGGGTACGGAGCGTTGGGGAGCAGCTCTATAGCACAGTCATACGGTCTATGGGGAGGAGCGACAATGCTTTGGTTTTGTTGAATACTTCTGCCAAGTCCATGTATTCGGGAGGGACCGCGGACAAGTCAGACGGAGTCGCCACCGAAGGGGAAACACACTCAGCGGGAGGAACAGCTGAGCCAGACACGCAGAGTGACAGTGGTCGCTCCAGCTCAGGATGGCATGGCGTTGCCAATCGATTTGGGGATTGTGTAATTTCAACCATGGGAACCCCAGAATAAGCGGGGTAGTAGAGGCCGTAATAATCCGGAAGGTAATTGTCTCTCGGTGGTTCCCAGACAGGATAACCGTGACTGGAACGGTCTGGTGGGTTATCCGAGCCAGGGTATGACCGTCAATGGCGGTGACGCGGAACGGGGTAGAAATCGGCTCAGAGGGTAACCCAGCCTGAGTAACGAGGTTACCGTCTATAAAATTGTCCTCTGCACCAGAGTCAATGAGCGCCGAGAGAGGCAAGGAAAACGTCTCAAACTGCAGGGTGGCTGGAACCTGCAGGCGGAGAGCGGTAGGTTTGGGGCTAGCGACCGGGCCCGTCAGAGTACCTACTTCCGCTGACGAGCCTTGTCTTTTGGCCGGGACGGACAAGCAACCACATGATGAGAGGGATCCCGCATACAGGCACGCACCTGCCTGTATGCGGTGGCGTCGCTCTGCAGGAGACAGTCGGGCCCGACCAAGCTCCATCGTTTCCTCCGCTGGCTCTCCAAAAGCGTAGTCCGGCGATGAAGCAGGAAGCGACGGGGAAGACGGTCTCCGAAGCCTGTCAGGGGCTGTCGTCCTCCTGGTGGAGCGAGGCGGACCGCCTCTCTCGCGTCTCCTCTCCCGCAGTCTGTTGTCCAGTTTGATGGCCAAAGAAACAAGTTTATCAAGGGAGTCGGGCTCATCCCGCACAGCTAGTTCATCCTTGATAACTTCGGTTAATCCATTGATAAAAACACCCCGCAGTGCCTCCTCGTTCCACCCAGAATCAGCAGCCAGCGTCCAAAATCCAACGGAGTAGTCCGCTACGCTGTCTGCTCCCTGCCTGAGCTTGAGTAAGCGCTGTGAAGCGCATCCCACATAATCCGGGTGGTCAAAAACAGTTCTTAATCTTTCGGAAAAGTCATTAAAGATATCTCAGAGGCGCTGAGACTGGAGCACATAGCTTCAGCCCAAGCCAGCGCTCTGCCCCTGAGTAACCCCATGACGAAATGTACCTTAGCAGTGTCCGACGAAAAAGACAGTGGTCGTTGCCGGAAAATTAATCCACATTGGAGAAGAAACCCCCGACACCTGTCCAGTTCTCCGGCGAAAGGCTCCGGTGGGCAAATGGGAGGCTCGCGATGAGGTGCAGAGCCGGCCACCACTGTGGGAGCGGGTGGAGCGGCAGCCATCTCTGTGGGAGCAGGTGGTGAGACAGACAGAGAGGGAGAGAGACAGACAGCTAGTTTGCTAACCTGCTCGTGAGGTTGGAGACCTGTGTGAACAACTGCTGGTTGTTTTCCAGCAGAGTACGGATGAGTTGGTCGTGTTGCCCAAGCAAAACGCCTTGGGAGTGGATAGCCCGCTGGCGCCCTCCTCTCCTGTAGCCGGTGGTTGTGCTGTGGGGTCCATGTTGGCCAGTTCGTTCTGTTAAGGGTGTAGTAGGACCCGACACAGAACGACCACAAGAGGGAGCGATGTAACTCAAAATGGGATTTTATTCTGATGCCAGAATAAACAACACAAGACAAGAACATACAAACAATCCAGACACGGGAGGTGATGTGGGAGATGAAGGAGATCCAAGACAGACGAGACGGAACACGAACGCTGTGGCAGAAACACAAGTAAGTACAAATGCAAGGCAAAGGAATACCAACAATCTAGTACTAGACCAGTTACCACGAATGTAGGTAACGAACTGGCGCCGAAGAGGTGGTCGGCCCAGGTTTAAGTACAGATGGAATGGTGATGATGATGATGCTCAGCTGTGTAGGAGTGGTGATGATGATTATGCTCAGCTGTGTAGTCAGACGGAGGAGGGGGTGAGTGGAAACTCCTCTCATGGGACCGGATAGGACGCCCTCTGGCGGCCGATGAAAACACAGACAGACAAACAGGAAAAACAACAACAAGGAAGACAGCGGACCCATAACAATTAATGCATATACACCTCAACATTGTTTGATATTAATGCATGTACAAATCAACTTTCTATTCATTGTATCATCACCATTAATTATGATATCATCACTAATCATCCCTTCTCTCCAAAGCCAGGATCATATGTTCATCGCTCAAGCAAAGCCAGCAACAGATTACATGAGCTACAAACACAGTAGAACCTCCCCCAGCACACGCTCATAACAGATGAAAAAACAAGGTGGAACAATACTTTCTACATGCTCCAGCGGCTGGTGGAGCAGCGCAGGGCTTGGCATTCTAACATGGGTAAAGATTCTACAATCATCTATCCAAATGAGTGGGGGTTAGCATCAGACATGCTCACTGTTCTTAGTCCTTTTGAGGAGGTCACACGGGCGCCCTCAAAACCCAGCGCCTCCATCTCTGAGGTCATCCCCCTCCTGGATGGCCTTGCTCCATCATCAGGTCACTGCATGCTGGTGAGGAATCTGAGGATGAATCAGATCAGTTCCTGGCTGGTGATGATCAGGATGCCACAGTGGGGCTGGGCCAAGATGTTGCGGCTGAGTCCAGGGAAAGGTTAGGCACAGCAGCAGGGAAACTGGCAGCCAATCTGAGCAAAGAACTAGGATGGCATTTTGAACCAATTTTTGCAAACTCCACATTTCTGCTTGCCGCTCTCCTCGACCCCAGATATAAGGCCAGCTGTTTTCTGAGCGGGTTTTTAGCACAGCTGGAAATGTGTTCAGTCCACAGCGTGCAAACTTAGATCCTAGCCATGTGGAACAACTGGTCTCATTACAGTCATCATCACTATTCATTATGACATCAACTTTTTTTATAGATTATTGCATATACACATCAACTTTCTTTTTATTATATCATCACCATCATTATGTCATCATCACAATTCATTATGACATCAACTTTCTTTTTTATTAATGCATATACACATTAACTTCCTATTTTATTAAAGCATATACACATCAACTTTCTTTTTAATAAATGCATATACACATCAAATTTCTTTTTGATTAAAGCATATACACATTCATTATATCATCATCACTATTCATTTTAACATCAACTTTTTTTATAGATTAATGCATATACACATCAATTTTCTTTTTATTATATCATCACTATTCATTATGTCATCATCACTATTCATTATGACATCAACTTTCTTTTATATTAATGCATATACACATCAACTTTCTTTTTCATTAATGCATATACTCATAAAATTAATTTTTGATTAATGCAAATACATATCAACTCTCTTTTAAATAAATGCATATACACATCAACTTTGTTTTATATTAATGCATATACACATTAACTTTCTTTTTTATTAATGCATATACACATCAACTTTCTTTTATATTACAGTTTTTTACAATTCCTATGACAGATTTTTCAATACATTTAACAAGTTTCCTAAACTCTTAACACACCAACACACACAAAACACACAACTGGCAAAACAGTAAATTTCATGCTCAAAATCACACATTGTAAACTAAACTCCAAAACTAATTTTCTAAATACAATAATACACTAACACAACACACTATGTCTAACAAAAAACTGCAAACATGTTTCAAAATCAAATAATTATTCCAAACACTAACACATGTTCTCCTCCAACAGGAACATTTAGTCAATCATAACACAAGACAAAAAAAAACTCTATCATCAGCTGACATTACAAAAACTTCTTTATTTTAGATGTGTCATGTATGCCCTTACACAATAGACAGGATATTGTATTGATCATGGATTGTGTTTTGCACATGCATTTTGTTTCTTTTGTTGAAGAAATTCAATACAAAAAAATGAATGACTATCTCAGAGTAGCTTTATAGAATCTACAGTTTTTGAAAAAAAAGAAAGAGACAGAATTGCTGCAGTGAAGACTTTATTTGCTGATTTGATGTTGGCTCCTCTCCGGCCCGGCACGGTAACTGGGGCCCTTTTTCCAATTAGGTTTCTCCCACGGCGACGCCTTTTCGCCAAGTTGAAGCCAGCCTCGTCAACATAGATAATTTCATGTGGGACTTGATTGGCCTCCATCTCAATGACTCTCTGAAAGTAATTAGACACAGTGTATGTGACTGCTGTGCTGTACTGTATATCTACTGTATGTCCTCATGTACTCCAGGTTTATAGAGTAGTTTACAGTAATGACTGTATTGCATAACCTTACCTGGACGTATTGGTGACGGAGTTCTTTGATGCGTTCAGTGTTCCTTTCAAAAGGAACTTTCTATAGTTGTTTCATTCGGACTCTGTGTTTAGCTAGAGTCCGAGAAATGGATGTTATGCTGATTGCTGCAATGTTCCCAAAGACAAGGTTGTCCTCTACAACTCTGGACTGAATGTCCTTCAGTTTCATTTCATTGTCAGCAATCACCATGTTGACAATAGCAAGTTCCTGTTCTTCATCCAGGAGCTTTCCTCTTCCCCCTGAGGGAGGTAGACATTGAATCCTTAGAGAGACACAATGCAGTTACATTATGAGACCAGAGGCATAAAGTCACTCTAATACTGTAAGTGGTCATTTTACAGTATTTACACTTTGATGTAGGAGAAGCAATATCCTACCTGTTGGTTTCTCTGAAAACACGGACAAAAGATGCCACTGTGTCCTGGCTGATATTTGGCTGTACTCGTTCACCAGCCTCTCTGTATGCTAGCCCGTGGTTTATGACATGGTCAATGATAGTAGGTCTTGTTTGATCAGTTACCCTAGTTCTGGTCCTTCTTTGAGCGCCACCATGCATTCTAACTCCTCTTCCTCTACCTTGCCCCACTCCTCTCCCTTGTCCTGGTACTCGTCTTCCTCGCCCTCGTGCAGGCATTTCCTTCTTTCTTTCTTTCTTTCTTTCTTTCTTTGTGTTGATCTATATTGTTCCTTTTCCACCCAAGACCAGCCCAAAAAATTCACTATATGAATAGTTGTTCACCTTGACTTAAGCCTGTAAGGTTAGGTTTAGAACATGGTGTTATCTGTTCTGACTTGCAGTGTTAAAGCACTGGTAAATTTGGCTGTGAAAATCTGTTGTTTTGGTCTTGTTTGAGCTTGTGTGTAAAAGGAGTTTAAGCATTTTAAATTTGTGTTAATTGTATGCATTATGTGTTAAAGCAACCAGAAATATGTTAATAGTATACAGTGGTGTGAAAAAGTGTTTGCCCCCTTCCTCATTTCCTGTTTCTTTGCATGTTTGTCACACTTAAGTGTTTCGGAACATCAAACCAATTTAAACAATAGTCAAGGACAACACAAGTAAACACAAAATGCAATTTGTAAATGAAGGTGTTTATTATTAAAGGTGAAAAAAAATCCAAACCATCATGGCCCTGTGTGAAAAAGTGATTGCCCCCCTTGTTAAAACATACTATAACTGTGGTTGTCCACACCTGAGTTCAATTTCTCTAGCCACACCCAGGCCTGATTATTGCCACACCTGTTCACAATCAAGGCATCACTTAAATAGGAGCTGCTTGACACAGTAAGGTCCACCAGAAGATCCTTAAAAGCTACACATCATGCCGAGACCCAAAGAAATTCAGGAACAATTGAGAAAGAAAGTAATTGAGATCTATCAGTCTGGAAAGGGTTATAAAGCCATTTCCAAAGCTTTGGGAATCCAGCAAACCACAGTGAGAGCCATTATCCACAAATGGCGAAGACATGGAACAGTGGTGAACCTTCCCAGGAGTGGCCGGCTGCCCAAAATTACCCCAAGAGCGCAGCGACAACTCATCCAAGAGGTCACAAAAGACCCCACAACAACGTCCAAAGAACTGCAGGCCTCACTTGCCTCAGTTAAAGTCAGCGTTCATGCCTCCACCATCAGGAAAAGACTGGGCAAAAATGGCCTGCATGGCAGAGTTCCAAGGAGAAAACCACTGCTGAGCAAAAAGAACATCAAAGCTCGTCTCAATTTCTCCACAACATATCTTGATGATCCCCAAGACTTTTGGGACAACATTCTGTGGACCGATGAGACAAAAGTGGAACTCTTTGGAAGGTGTGTGTCCAAGTATATCTGGCGTAGAAGGAACACTGCATTTCATAAAGAGAACATTATACCAACAGTAAAATATGGTGGTGGTAGTGTGATGGTCTGGGGCTGTTTTGCTGCTTCAGGACCTGGAAGACTTGCCGTGATACAAGGAACTATGAATTCTGCTGTCTACCAAGAGATCCTGAAGGAGAATGTCCGACCATCTGTTCGTGTACTCAACGAACTTGGGTTCTGCAGCAGGACAATGATCCTAAACACACCAGCAAGTCCACCACCGAATGGCTGAAGAAAAACAAAATGAAGACTTTGGAGTGGCCTAGCCAAAGTCCTGACCTGAATCCTATTGAGATGTTGTGGTATGACCTTAAAAAGGTCGTTCATGCTGGAAAACCCTCTAATGTAACTGAATTAGGACAATTCTGCAAAGATGAGTGGGCCAAAATTCCTCCAGGACGCTGTGAAAGCCTCATTGCACGTTATCGCAAATGCTTGGTTGCAGTTGTTGCTGCTAAGGGTGGCCCAACCAGTTATTAGGTTTAGGGGGCAATCACTTTTTCACACAGGGCCATGATGGTTTGGATTTTTTTTCACCTTTAATAATAAACACCTTCATTTACAAATTGCATTTTGTGTTTACTTGTGTTGTCCTTGACTATTGTTTAAATTGGTTTGATGTTCCGAAACACTTAAGTGTGACAAACATGGAAAGGAACAGGAAATGAGGAAGGGGGCAAACACTTTTTCACACCACTGTAGCTTACACATGCGGATGTGGTGCTTACTGAGTTAAGAGTTTTGGAAAATTGTTAAAAGTATTGAAAAATCTGTCATAGCAATTGTAAAAAACTGTAATATCAAATAAAGTTGATGTGTATATGCATTAATCAAAAAGAAAGTTGATGTGTATATGCATTAATCTAAAAGAAAGTTGATGTCATAATGAATAGTGATGATGACATAATGAATGTGTCTATGCATTTATTAAAAAGAAAGTTGATGTGTATATGCATTAATGTCAAAGAATGTTGGTGGTATATGGATTAATATCAATGAAAGTTGATGTGAATCTAAATTAATCTAAAAGAAAGTTGATGACTTAATGAATAATGATGATGACATAATGAATAGTGATGATGACATAATGAATGTGTATATGCATTAATCAAAAAGAAATTTGATGTGTATATGCATTAATGAAAAAAAAGGTTATGTATATATGCAGAAATCAAAAAAAAAACTCTATGCGTATATGCGTTAATCTAAAAGAAAGTTGATGTATGTATGCATTAATCAAAAATTAATTTGATGAGTATACGCAATAATCAAAAAGAAAGTTGATGTGTATTTGCTTTGATCTAAAAGAAAGTTGATGACATAATGAATTTTGATGATGACATAATGAATGGTGATGATATAATAAAAAGAAAGTTGATATGTACATGCATTAATCTATGAAAAAAGTTGATGTCATAATGAATAGTGATGATGACATAATGAATGTGTATGTGCATTGATCAAAAGGAATTTGATGTGTATATGCATTTATTAAAAAGAAAGTTGATGTGTTTATGCATTAATCTAAAAGAAAGTTGATGTCATAATGAATTTTGATGATGACAAAAGGAATGGTGATGATATAATAAAAAAAGTTGAGTTGAGTGTATGCATAAATCTTAAAGAAAGTTGATCAGTATATGTATTTATTAAAAAGAAAATTAATGTGTTTATGCATTAATGCAAAAGAAAGTTAATGTGTATATGAATTAATGAAAAAGAAAGTTGATGTCATAATGAATTGTGATGATGTCATAATGAATAGTGATGAAAATGAATAAAGATTAAAAAGAAAGTTGTTGTGTATATGCATTAATCTAAAAAAATGTTGTGTATATGCATTAATCTAAAAAAAATGTTGATGTGTATATGCATTAATCTAAAAGAAAGTTGATGTGTATATGCATTATTATAAAAGAAAGTTGATGTGTATATGCATTAATCTAAAAGAAAGTTGATGTGTATATGCATTAATCTAAAAGAAAGTTGATGTGTATATGCATTAATCTAAAAGAAAGTTGATGTGTATATGCATAATGTTATGGGTCCGCTGTCTTCTGTGTTGTAGTTTTTTCCCTGTTTGTCTGTCTGTGTTCCATCGGCCGCCAGAGGGCGCTCCTCCTAGATTCCATGAGAGGCGTGTCTACTCATCCCCTCCTCCGTCTTATTACACAGCTGAGCATCATCATCATTACCACTCCATCCATACTTAAACCTTGGCCGACCACCTCTTCGGCGCCAGTTCGTTACCTACATTCCCGTGGTAACTGGTCCTGTACTAAGCTTGTTGGTATTCCTTTACCTTGAATATGCACCTACCTTGTGTTTCTGCCACAACGTTTGTGTTCCGTCTCGTCGTCTGTCTTGGATCTCCTTCATCTCCCACGTCACCTTCCGTGTCTGGATTGTTTGTGTGTTTGTTTTTGTGTTGGTTATTCTGTTCCCTCAGAATTAAACCCATTACTGTGTACATCACTCCCTCTTGTGGTGGTTCTGTGTCCGGGTCCTACACCTCACCTAACACATAAATCTAAAAGAAAGTTGATGTGTATATGCATAAATCAAAAAGAAAGTTGATGTGTATATGCATAAATCAAAAAGAGAGATGTTTTTTATATGCGTAAATTAAAAAGAAAGTTATTGTGTATATGCATTAATATCAAAGAAAGTTGATGTGTATATGCAGTAATATCAAAGAAAGTTGATGTATATATGCAGTAATATCAAAGAAAGTTGATGTGTATATGCAGTAATATCAAAGAATGTTGATGGTATATGGATTAATATCAATGAAAGTTGATGTGTTTATGCTTTACCGTCTTCAAGCCCTGCTGACATCGTCCCAACAAATCTATTTTTGAAAATATTTGATATCCTCGGCCCCTGGGTGGAAAATATAATTAACCTGTCACTTAAATCTGGCACAGTTCCAAATTACTTCAAACACGCAGTGGTAAATCTGGTCCTTAAAAAGCCCAATCTTGACCCTTCAGAACCCAAAAACTACAGGCCCATATCTAAACTTCCATTTATCTCCAAAATCTTGGAAAAAGTAGTTGCATGCCAGCTGACCTCCTTTATGGAGCAGCACAACTTGTTCGATACTTTTCAATCTGGCTTTCGAAAATCTCACTCCACTGAAACAGCCCTAATCAAAGTCTCTAGTGATGTGATGATGGCAGCAGACTCCGGCCGCTACACTGTACTTGTACTTCTTAATTTGACATTGACTTTTGACACTGTGGATCACGGTATATTGATCAATAGGCTCCACAATGAGATGGGACTATCAGGATCTGTCCTTCAGTGGTTCTCATCCTATATTTGTGACAGAACCTTCAATCTTGCTGTAAATAATGTTCAGTCTGATGTGACAAATTTGTCTTGCGGAGTGGCACAGGGTTCAGTTTTGGGCCCTATTTTGTTCTTACTGTACATTTTGCCACTTGGTCAAATTATCCGCTGTTTCAAAGATGTTTCATACCACTTCTACGCTGACGATGTTCAGCTGTATTGTTCTTTTAATGATGCTGAATTTCACCGTTTGCCTCTGTTTCTAGAGTGTGTGCCCTCCATCAAAGACTGGCTAGCCACAAACTATTTACAGATAAATTCAAACAAGACTGAAATGTTGATTTTTGCCCCAAACCATAAGATCCCGCTTATCAAACAGTAGCTTGGCTCCCTGGGCCCTTCTGTCAAATCCAGCCTCAGAAACCTGGGGGTTGTGTTCGACCAGGCCATGTCCCTGGAGACACACTCAAAACAGCTTGTTCAAAATTGTTCTTTTCACCTTAGGAACATCTCTAAAATTCGCAAAATGTTGTCAAAGAAGGATCTGGAAATGATAATTCATGCTTTCATATCAACAAGACTCGACTACTGCAACGCTGTTTTTACCTGTTTGAATAAGTCTGCTTTAAACAAATTGCAAATTGTTCAAAATTCTGCTGCCAGACTTCTAACAGGTGCCCCTCGAAGGTCTCATATTACCCCTGTCTTGTTGGACCTCCACTGGCTCCCTGTAAATTTCAGGATTGATTTTAAGATTTTAGTGCTGACTTTCAGAGCCTTAAACGGTCAGGCCCCACATTACATCCTGGACCTTTTGAAGCCGTATTCCCCTGACCGCATTCTTCGGTCTTCTGGCCAGAACCTACTTGCAGTCCCTAAGACCCGTTATAAGACCCGAGGGGACATGTCATTTCAGTCTGTTGCTCCCAGACTGTGGAACGCCCTGCCCCTGTCCTTGCGTCTTGCAGACACTGTCGTCTCTTTTAAAAATGATCTGAAGAGCACCCAGATAGCTCAGTTGGTAGAGCGGGTGCCCATGTATAGAGGTTAACTCCTCGACGCAGCCGGCCAGGGTTCGATTCCGGCCTGCGGCCCTTTGCTGCATGTCACTCCCCCTCTCTCTCCCCTTTCATATCTTTGACTGTCCTGTCAATTAAAGGGCTAAAATGCCCAAAAAATAATCTTTAAAAAAAAAAATGATCTGAAAACATGTCTGTTTAAGAAGGCTTTTGGTTGATGGGTTTTTGCAAGTGTCATTTTAATTTTATATATTTATATACATTTTATACTGCTTGTTTTTTACTTACTCTTTTGTACAGCACTTTGTGATTTTTATCTGAGAAAAGCGCTTCATAAATAAACTTTACTTACTTACTTACTTACTTTAATATCAATGAAAGTTGATGTGAATAAGCATTAATCTAAAAGGAAGTTGATGTCATAATGAATAGTGATGATGACATAATGAATGTGTATATGCATTAATCAAAAAGAAAGTTGATGTGTATATACATTTATCAAAAGAAAGTTGATGTGTATTTGCATTAATCAAAATTTAAGTTGATGTATGTATTCATAAATCTAAAAGAAAGTGGATGTGTATATGCATTAATCAAAAAGAAATTTGATTTGTACATGTATTTATTAAAAAGAAAGTTGATGACATAATGATGAACGGTGATGATAAATCAAAAAGAAAGTTGATGTGTACATGCAGTAATCTAAAAGAAAGTTGATGTCATAATGAATAGTGATGATGACATAATGAATAGTGATGATGACATAATGAATAGTGATGATGACATAATGAATGTGTATATAAATTGATCTAAAAGAAATTTTATGTCATAATGAATAGTGTTTATGCATTAATCAAAAAGAAATTTGACGTGTATATGCATTTATTAAAAAGAAAGTTGATGTGTATATGCATAAATCAAAAAGAAAGTTGATGTGTATATGCATAAATCAAAAAGAAAGTTGATGTGTATATGCATTTATTAAAAAGAAAGTTGATGTGTTTATGCATTAATCAAAAAGAAATTTGATCTGTACTTGCATTTATCAAATCAAAAGTTGATCAGTTTATGCATAAATCTAAAAGAAAGTTGATGTGTATATGCATTAATCAAAAAGAAAGTTGATGTCATAATGAATTGTCATGATGACATAATGAATAGTGATGATGATATAATGAATGTGTATATGCATTAATCAAAAAGAAATTTGATGTCATAATGAATGTTAATGATATAATAAAAAGAAAGTTTATGTGTATTTGCGTTAATCAAAAATTAAGTTGATGAGTATATGCATTAATCAAAAAGAAAGTTGATGTCATAATGAATAGTGATGATAAATCAAAAAGAAAGTTGATGTGTATATGCATTAATATATAAGAAAGTGTATTTGTATGATCTAAAAGAATTGTTTATGGGTATATGCATTAATCTAAAAGAAAGTTGATGTGTATATGCATAAATCTAAAAGTAAGTTGATGTGTATATCCATCCATCTTCATCCGCTTATCCAATATCGGGTTGCGGGGGCAGCAGCTCCAGTAGGGGACCCCAAACTTCCCTTTCCCGAGCCACATCAACCATGATGTGTTTATGCATTAATCTAAAAGAAAGTTGATGTTTATATGCGCAAATCAAAAAGAAAGTTGATGTGTATCTGCACTAATATCAAAGAAAGTTGATGTGTATATGCATTAATATCAAAGAATGTTGATGGTATATGGATTAATATCAATGAAAGATGATGTGTTTATGCTTTAAAGGAAGTGGAACATTGCTCATTTCCACGTGCAAACCTATAGCCTAGTTTGCCATGTGCTTATGTTTTTTCACATGTCTACAGAATATTCATTATTCTGGAGCACACAGGTTCCAAACGTACACCTTTACATACTTTTTGTTGTATGAGGATAGATTGTTGAAAGGGATCATGTGCTCCTGTGGGTCATGGGGTCAGACCTTCTTCCAGCTTTCTTCTTCCTCCCGTCTCTCAGTAGTTCTAGTCCCTGGTTGTTGTTCTACATTTGTAACGATGAAAATGTATATTTAACACAATTACAACAAGATAAAAAAATTCATAGCATGCATTAGTATGCAGGTAACCAGTATAATGTAGGTAACTCTTATATTGTTAGAATAAACCAGAATGTTATGTGATGTATTAAAAGTTAATCACTATGTCATTATAAAGAGTCCTTAAATAACTTGTTAAAACAATCTTTCAAAGTAAAAAAAAAGGTTTAAGAGGATAGGACAATACATTTTTAAATTTTACTTTTCCTTTCCCCCATAAACCATGGTAGCTATAGACTCAACTCCTAACACCATATTCTTTGAGTTACACACTCTTTAGCTTAGGTCTCATACACTAAAAAGGATGAACAATATGAAATATCACATTACAGAAAGCAGTAATACTACTAAAAGTAAGGCACTGGGGAAAATCTTTGCTGGACATCACGATGGTTTTAAGTGGCCAAACCCTGAAGCCAAGGCCAAAAACTGCTCTCCATAAATGCTGGAGACACTGAATTTTCCACCAAAACTAGAGCTAAATGTGGGTAACATTGAATTAAATTTACCACACGTCTTTTTTTTAGCTAAAAAAACAACAAAGATACATTTTTCCCTTTCCATCCACCACATTAACGTTACTTAAAGACACTTTTCCTGTCACCAAATGTTAACTAGCTAGATTGGCAAAATGTAAAGGTAACGATTTAATGTTAACTTTACCTCCACTAATATAACCGCGTAGCCTATGCTAGGCCTATAACATAGCTGTAATAAGTTTTGCTTAATCATTCTAAAACACTGACAAACCAACCAACAGAATCGGGAACATAACGTTAGCATCAACCGGAGGTAATGTTAGCCAAAATGCAGCAACAGCTAGCTCAAAAGCTAGCAGCAACCGACCTTAAACTTCCAGAATATGGGTTACATTGTATTTCAGGCAATTTCAGGCAACGAACAGCGCATGTAAACCGAGTTGTGTTAGCTTTACAGAACGTCGTAATTATTGCTAGCTAATCATGACCACGGGGAAAATGTTAGGCTGGAGCGAGACTACGTTTTCCTTCGGGGGGAGCTAGTTAACAGCTAGCTCTAGCCTAGCTATGACACTGGTCGGTAAACTAACGTCGCCGCTTGCGAAGGCTTATCAGCAGAGATTTTATTGTCACAGAATTAGCAAAGATTGATCTTACCTTAACGCTGCTCCAGCTCTCTCTGAGTAGTGTGTGTGACCGGACTCTGGTGCGCGCGGACCAAACCGGTCCTCCTTTGATGTCTCGAGCCGCTACTTCTTTCAACACCTTTGAAGTATCTACCCGCTATTCTTTAGAAGTCGTGAGGTCAGAGGTCAAATATGGCGGTCAAGCATTTATATCCGTAATCCCTTTCTTGTTTGTCTCTACAACTTTCAATAAGTTATTTACACTGCTGAAAAGCAAGTCACATTTTTAAATTACCTTCACTGCTAAAAGCTAAAACCATAATAAATAAAATGTAAAATATCTCTATAAAATGACATAATTTAATTTTATAGAGATATTTTATTTTTCCATTTCATTTCTATGCTTCTATAACATGAACTAACAATTTAGGTCTATTTAAGTCTGTCTTATTCAACTACAGTAGCACTACTGCTGTTGTTTTACAGCAGACTACCGCTAATTCAAAAAATTCAGTAAATCACTGTAAATTAAATGGTAATACCCATAATGCAATGTTTATTACAGTAATGAACTGGCAAAGAAAATTATGGTATTTTACTGGGCATTTTGTGGTAAGTAACTGTAGAACTTACAGCAAAGTCTAACAGAGGGATACGTATGTCACCACAGCTCTGATTTATTACAGGACCAATGTTGGACATTGTACAGGTCTTTCTCAGACCTTCAACAGCTAAATACCTACATCTTACAGCTTTTGCTACAGACCTTCATCGGCTAGATACCGATTCCCAAACCGGGAGTAAACCTGGCTGTAAACAGACCTTCTCTTGAACCTGAATGAAGAAGCTTCTTAAGTAAGTTTTATCTTGAAGCTTTTAAGTGTTCTTTAGGTTTTTATCTGCTTTAACTATTACCGGACAGCGGGGGCACGGAGCAGAGCAGAGCGGCCGTTAGGGAGGAATCCTCCTCCGTGTTCAGCTCCATTTTGAACTGGCAGTAAAAAACTTAACATTGGAACTTTATGATGAACAGAAATGTTGACAGGTTGATTTCTGTTAATAACAAACACAACTATAGTCAATAGAAAAAGAAAATATATATATGAAAAGCCGTCTTGGTTCATCTTTCCACTGTTCCTCCAATCACCACTCTGGTCTGGTTGGAAACTAAAGGATCTAAACTAAAAGGACGTTCCTCTTTAACTAAAAGGTCTATCTCGGTAGGGATCCATCCCATAATGTTGTCACACACTTAAAATAATAATCTGAGTCTGTCAGTAGCAACAGCACAACCTTTAGTGGACGCTGCCTTTACCTTTAAATTAGGAGTTTAAACAGAGACACAACAGGAAGAATAAATCCATCAAATCAAGTCCCCAATAATCAGCATGTGGCCTTGTTTTATTTCAGCTCGTGGCGGCCACAACCATGTCTTCAATTTGCTGCGTGACAAACAGGCCAAACGCAGACACTATGTCGTGGACGTGTTCCGCGGCGTACTCAGTGGGTCCCGGGCGCTGTAGTAGCAGCGCGGCAGCAGCGTCTGTCGTGTCCTCTTCTTGGTTCGGGTTTGTCTTTTTTGGTGGCGTGGCAATGAGGTCTAGGGACACTGGGATGACACGTTTTCGAGGACAATTTGACTTTGCCATCTTTTAACACAAATGTTTCCTCATCCTCCTCTTGCCCTTCTTCTTCACTACCCTCTACTTCTTCTTCTTCTTTTTCTTCTTCTTCTTCTTCTTCTTCTTCGTCGTCTTCTCCTACTTGTACTTCTTTGTCTTCGTCTTTGTCTTCTTCTTCTTCTTCGTCCCTTGCATGTCCACCCTCTTCTTCTTCTTCTTCTTCTCCTTCTTCGTCTTGAACTCCAACGTCCACTTGGCCTTGGCCATCATCTTTGTCGTCGTCGTCGTAGCAGCAGTAGTCTTTTTCTCTGCTTTAGTCGTGTATGTGTTGGTCCTCCTGTGACGCACACCCGTTGCCATCACAGTCACGGTGGTGGTGGTTGTCGTCGTCGTGTTCGTCGTGGGTTTTCTCCTTTTTGTACCTTGGCTTCAGCGGAGACATTGCGAGCGGCACCGCCGCTCACGAGAATCCGATGCAGCTTCAACTCCAGAGTCAAACGACGGGCCATGCTGCAGCTGCTCCCCCGGCTGTGCTGAGCCACGTGCAACAAGTGCACAGGTCCAAAACAAGATGACGTGAAAAAAAATGACGACAACAAGAAGACAAATTTGTCTAAAGTGTATATTGTGTGTGTGTGTGTGTGTGTGTGTGTAATATAAATAATTAGTAGACTAATGTCAAGCCTTTAGTTTTCTTTTTTTAACCTCCCTTTCCACTCGCCTTTGCCTTTCCTGTTTTTATTACAACTACAAGCCACTGGCCAGAATCCCAGGGACTCAAAGGCAGGACGATGCGAAGGTAGCAGAACTAATACGACCGATTGAGTGTACCACGGGTCCCTGGGACCCGAAGGACAATGTCAAGGGTCCCCGTGTCCTGAAGGACAATGCCACGGGTCCCTGGGACCCGAAGGACAATGTTGCGGGTCCTAGGGACCCGAAGGACAACGTCAAGGGTCCCCGGGACCCAAAGGACAATGCCACGGGTCCCAAGGACCCATAAGGCCAATGCCACGGGTCCCTGGAACCCAAAGGACAACGTCAAGGGTGCGCGGGAGCCGAAGGACAATGCCACGGGTCCTTGGGACCCGCAAGGCCAATGCCACGGGTCCTATGGACCCGAAGGACAACGTCAAGGGTCCTATGGACCCGAGGGACAAAGTCAAGGGTCCTATGGACCCGAAGGACAACGTAAAGGGTCCCCGGGACCCGAATGACAATGCCACAGGTCCTTGGAACCCGCAAGGCCAATGCCACGGGTCCTATGGACCCAAAAGACAATGTCAAGGGTCCCTGGGACCCGAAAAGGAACATCAAGGGTCCCCAGGACCCAAACGACAATGTCATGGGTCCCGGTGACCCAAAGGACCACATCAAGGGTCCTCGGGACCCAAAGGACAATGCTACGGCTCCCTGGAACCCAAAGTACAACGCCACGGGTCCCGGGGACTCGGAGGACAACACTATGGGTAAAACTGCACGGGTCCCCAGGACCCGAAGAACAACAAAAGCGTTAAGAAGTGCCTAGCTAGCTCAGTCGGTAGAGCATGAGACTCTTAATCTCAGGGTCGTGGGTTCGAGCCCCACGTTGGGCGGTGGTGTTTTAGAGAGTGGGATCGAGTTAGATCGTCTGTCAATCGCAAGATTAGCAGGTCCATGTCAGTGTAACATTCTACAATAATGGCTTGTGCTGACCTCCTGTTCCTCAGATCAAACTAAAGTCTGGTGACAATGCATGTTCAAATTCTAAAACTTCAACCTATTGTTCTAGAACTGCAGCTTAACATTCTAGAACTAAAATGTACCATTTTAGAACTGTAATTAACAGTTTAGGACCGCAACTCTTAAAATTCTACAACTTCAACCTATTGTTCCAGAACTGCAACTTAACATTCCAGGACTGCAGGTTAACATTCATATTCGTAAAAAGGAAATGCAGCTTGAGTCAGTTTCCCGATATCATTTGCCAACAGGAAACATTTGATAAAAAATATTATTACCAAAACACAGACTTGATTTTGCCAGTAAAAAGTAATAGTAGTATTGTGATGAATTTGCCAAATAGGTGACACTCTCTCGTCCATCACACTCAATAAATAAACCAGATTATTCAATCTATACCTCCACTTCTATGCAAAGTAGTCTCATACAGACCCTATCGCACCCTAAACGAGAATCATAAACCTAGACCAACAAACAAGGAGAGTCCTGTCCTGCTCGTTTGTTCCTCACATTTTTACCCAGTTTTTTCTATTGCGTGCAGTCGAAGCAGGATATGAAAAATTGCCAACACATTGCTTGCTCCTAATCTGTGTTAAATTAACGATAAACTGGATTTTAAATTACAGATTAGGATCGTATTAGCTCCTGCCATCAGGGATTGTCCGGGAGTTGAACCCGGGACCTCTCACACCCGAAGCGAGAATCATGCCGCTAGACCGACGAGCCACTTAAAAACATCTTATTAGCAATTTTCCATCAAGTAAATGTGATCAGTCAGTGACTCGAAAGGCAATTGTTAAGTGGTTTGTTTGGCATGTGGTGTTTTTATGGCAACACTGTCAGATTGAGCTTTCTGATTATATTGGACTAAAACTACTTTTGAAGCAAAACATTTTACCAATATTAGAACTATATATTAGAATATTAGAATTTTTGCAGTGACAGCAGATAAGCCTAGTTTCCACCATCTATTGGACAACAGACTACTTTAGCCAAAATTGGAACTTGAATTTTGGTAGAAAGGAAAGCAGCTTAAAAAGGAAATGCAGCTTGGATTTGACACTGACTTGAAAGGCTATGGTCAGGTAGATTGGCATGGGGTCTTTTCATGGCTCCACTGAACGAGTCAGTTTCCTGATATCATTTGACAACAGGAAACATTTGATACAAAATATTTTACCAAAACAAAGACTTGATTTTGACAATAAAAAGTGATAGTAAAATCGTGATGAATTTGCCACGCCGATGACACTCTTTTCCATCACACTCAATAAATAAACCAGATTATTTAATCCATGCTTCCACTTCTATGCAAAGTAGTCTCATCCAGACCCTATCGCACCCTAAGCAAGAATCATAAACCTAGACCAACGAACAAGGAGAGTCCTGTTTGTTCCTCACATTTTTTCCCAGTTTTTTCTATTGCGTGCCGTTGAAGCAGGATATGAAAAATTGCCAACACATTGCTTGCTTCTAATCTGTGTTAAATAAACGATAAACTGGATTTTAAATTACAGATTAGGGTTGTAACAGCTCCTGGCCTCAGGGCCAGTCCAGGAGCTGAACCGGGGACCTCTCACACCTGAAGCGAGAATCATACCCCTAGACCAACGAGCCACTTAAAAGCCACTTAAGTCTAGTAGATTGTCATGGGATGCTTTCATGGCTCCACGGCCCGATTCAGCTTTCCAATCTCATTTGACAACAGGAAACATTTGATACCAAATTTTTTACCAAAATACAGACTTGATTTTGTCAGTAAAAAGTGATAGTAAAATCGTGATGAATTTGGTGGACAATTTAGAAAATTAAGTTACTTTACACTTTAAACTGTTACATCTCCTCTGAATCACCATCTGCAAATTTTCGAGCCTCATTGGAACGCCGACCACCATCCAGAGGAGGTAAATAAATAAAGAACTTAGCAGTTCTTTGTATTCAAGAGGACATGAATGTGCACGAGAAACGCAATTGCAAGTAAAGCGTTTTGTGAGCATCTTTATTGTCAACACATATAAAGTTACACTCTAAAAAAATTATAGTGGCTTAACTTAAAAGAATTAAGGTAACAATTTGCATGGACTTTTGTAAGTAGTTCCAACTCAGCCATTTTTGAGTAAATGCGGCAATTGTTTTATAGTAAGACTAACTAATTTATTTAAGTACAACCAACATGACCTACAAGTTTATTTAAAGTAAATCTACTTAAATTGCATGAAAATGTTAAGGTAATATTATGTTGTCAAATTATTTAATTTAAGCTATTTTAACTTATTTATTTTACTTCCATTGTACTCAGAATTGTTAATGCAAATTGTTATCTTAACTTTGTGTTAATAACTTAATTCACTTTAAGAATAAAGTACACAGCAATTCCTTTTTAGAAAACATTTTATTGTAAAAACAATGTTAACGTATAAACTATATTATAGTAATATTTTATAACATAAACAAAATAAACATGCCTACTTAGACAAAAAATAAATACATACATTTTTACCCAAATCAGTTTTAAGAGAAAGTGTCATTATTTTTTTTTAACCTGGACCCTAATTCCCCATGCCTGTGTGTACCAGACTGATGAGGAGAAGAAATATTTAATTAGTCCAGTATTGATGGAGAGCGCATCCTTCTGGTGGCTACAAAATGAGCTGAAATGTAGTTCTATAAGGCAAATGTGCTGCGTCAAATTGTGTTCACAAATAGTTCTCTTTTTCACCCTCTAACAGGTACAGGTGGTTACTGTAAGTCCTGACAACAGTACGGAAAGCCTTTCCCTTCACTTGTTGTGGCTGTGTAAAACCAAGTCTCCTAAAAAGTATTTTTTAGCTCATTTTGCAGCTGCCAGCTGATGCGCTCTCTGTCAATACTGGGCCAATTAAAGACAGAGACAGGTTGAAAAATAACAAAGCTTCCCTTTAATGAAAATTATTAGTGTATTTGGGAGCTTCTAAGTTGCCCTTAAAAATGGAACATGTTCAAATTACTAACGTAAATTTTGTCCAGTGTGGTGCATGTTAAAAAATACAATAAAAAACACCATGCACCATGTTGTTGAATTTGAGGACAGTCTAATTCTTCACATTTTTAGCCTAGCAGTTTACTTTTTAAAGACATAACCTTCGGACTGGCTTTCAGCCCATCCAGCTAAAGGCATATCTTTTGAAATACCTTAAAAGTGTTTTTCCGTTCTTTTGGGTAGCTGAGGTTGAGTCCGTATATCAGCCCCATTAGCAAGGTACATGCTCTGGGTACGTCCAGGTCTTGCAGGACTTCTGTTCCCTCAATAAAGATTCTGGCGCTGGTTGGATCAGACATGGTGGCACCTCTGAAAATGACCATCTCCATCACTTCACTGACAATATCCCCACCATCCTGGCATAAGTAGGTCAGAATCAATGTCAGTGTTTTACTCCTCATGTTTAAAATCAAGAGTAACACAAAGTACAGTGTGTATGTGAACTTAAGTGTCTGATTTACCTACCAACTGCTCTTTGAAGAGATCCTCCTCCTTTTCTCTGTACACCATTAGACCACAGATAGCAACCTCTCCTTTTTTTCCACAGACTCATCCTGTGAACAAGAAAACATATGCTAAACTGCTCTTCTATGAATTTAAGTTATTAATAATTAGATCACTTGGAAAACAGACCAAAGAATGAGGTTGATAAGACTTAGACTGTACAAATTACCAATCTGTATTGTTTTAAATTAAAATCAAATAATGAATTAATTTTAAAAAGGCCTTGTAAATATTAAATCTGTTATGTAATATATTAACAATTATACATGATTCAGTTTCCTTGTTCTGTTGTACTGGTGCAAGTGTTGAATGATGACCAATGATGAAACTGTTAAGGCTTTTGAATTCAACTTTGTCATTACATTTACTATGCCTGTCTTGTTACCTTTCACTACTCATATAGTTTTGGTTGTAATTGATATTTTTTTTTAGCAACTTCAGAGCAGAGATATATTATTACCTTATAAGTGTTTGGATTGCAACCAGCTACTTCTTAATACATCCAGCGGACAAGGAGCACTGATAGTTTTCATGTGAAATTGTGTTTCTGCCCACCTGTCAAATTTGTCAAAAGTCTACCAAACACTCTCCAGTGAAAGTGAACCAACACAACATCACCCATACCAAAAGATAATGTTCAAATCAAGATTATTTAACCCAATATCACCTACAAAAACATTTAGAAATTAACTACATTACTTACCTCTAGCAGCAAGTTTCTTATGTGCTGAATATTCATTTTTGAAGCCCCTCCTCTTAAGGACACCAAGGACTATATTTTTGTTGTGTGCTGCTCCAGTTTTGCCATGAGCGTTGCCTCGAGGTTAATAGTGGTGATCCTCCTGAATTCTTCATTTATCTGTATAAATATAAGACACAAATGACAAAAGCACAATTTGGTAATGTAAAAAATAGAACGTACTGTGAACCAAAAATATTTACATGAGCTGCATCAAAAGAGCAGACCATCGGTGTTTTAGGTTTGTGACTGGTGGTGCTTCATTCACAACCTCTGCCTGCAAATGGAGAATGTCTAAGATAGGGCAATTTTCCAATTTCTTCATCTTCAGGATCTTCACTCATTGCACCCTCCATATCCTCCTCAACAACAGAACTGTCCCCTACATTTAAAGGATTGACAAACCTCTGCAAAAGCTCAGGCTTGAAGTCATTCAGTGAATGAGGAGTGTGTTTCCGGCTCCTATGAGAAGCAAATGTTCCATGAATGTTGTTTTGAAAGGACAATTTTCAAAAACACAACAGACAGTTTCCTGTTTTTTTTAAATGACGGCAAATGTGCTCAAAGTATTCTCTTTCTGTTGAGATAGGGTTTAGAGAACAAGACAACACTTCTCTATGTGTCACTGTCTCACAGGTTGAATGGCCTCTTGAAAGACGGGTACGCAGACTGACCCATGTTTTAAAAGAGCAATAACACTCCCAATAAAGACAAGGGAGAAATTGTCCACCATGGGCATGTCTAAGTCTATAATGTTTTAACAGCTCAGTCCTTCTTGGTGTTTCAAATTTGCAAATTTTACAACTCCAATTCATTTTAAAACTATGAAATCTACTTACAAAAAACTGCACAGAATTTGGCTTTTGTCTTACACCATGCTTTTTCAGAATGCTAACATTAATGGCAGTTCAGTGCCGTTAAGCTACCACTGGATACAAAAGATGCAAAAAACTGCTCTGAAGCATGGTGCTGTTAAGACTAGCTTGCTAATGTATGCTAACTCAACAGTTGGTGAATTAGCTTAGGAAAAGCTACAACTTCAATTTGAGTGCGTGAAAACAAATTATGTCTGTCAATACAGTTACTACATGCAAATGAAACACAGAAAGAGACTCACCAAGTATTTTCTTGCGAACTCAGTCGAGCTGGGGGTGTCCTGAACAAGCCCGCCGTGTTTACCGGTAACAAGTTTATCCAGCGTTTTTTTTTTTGCCAGCCTCCAGGTTCATTTAGAAACTGATTTGCTTTCTGGCTGTGGCAAAAAAAAAAACTTTTGACTTTCTGTGTGTGTGTTGCGTTGGGTTGCTGCCGTTTTCTGCTATGATGACCGGCCACGGCTCGCCTCGCAGTGGAAAACGGACGCACAGTAACACGATTCGAGTAGAGATATTGGAAACACGCCAAGTTTCTCCCGCTCTTCTTAGAAGGCGTGGTATATCAGCAAAGCATGTCCGGGCAAGTTCAGTACTGAACTCAGCTTTTGAAAAATGCTCAGTAGAATGACAAGTAGCACTAACTCAATCCTTTTCTATTGTTAAGAAAAGGTAAAAGTGTTTATTCATAATCAATATATATTTAAGTTCAGACACTTTTTATTATTTTCATTTTGATCTACTTCTTAAAATAAGTTATCAACTTATTAAAACATGTATTCGTAACAAATTCAATTTTTATGCTAAAAATGCTCAAGATTTTAAGCTTTACCTACTGATCCCATTAATTATTTTTTAGAGTGTAAGACTGTTATTCTACTGGCAGAATTCTAGAAATTTATTTGGAAAAACTCATTTAGAAATTATTTGTCCTGTATGATTTATTTTGTTCTGTTTGAGTTGGGCAGATTTCATCAGGTATTGTCTGTATCTTATTTTCTTGGTAAGAATTTTCCATGATTCCCAAAGGTGCAATAGTAATTTGTAGTAGCACTAATATTAATCATAGCACGTTAAGGTATTACATTTTCAGGACGCAGAGCAGTCTTTTAGTTATGTCTTTATTTTTAGCTTTGCAGACTAAACTTTAACTGTGGTTCAGCCGCAGGTAACCAGTGTCCTGAGGATATCGACATCCTCATAAACACGAGGGCTATGTTGCTTAAACATCTCATTTATGTAGGGAAGGTGTTCTCAGCATTATAGGTACCTTAAGACATGTGTCCAGCCTGCAGGAGAAGCTTACTTTAAACTAGATGTGGAAAGTTGAAAGGTTGTTTTCTTTCACTTATACTGTGGCTTAAAACACATTCCACCAAGATTTGAACTCAGATCACTGGATTCAGAGTCCAGAGTGCTAACCATCACACCATGGAACCTTTAAAAGTGTTGCAAGTGTTTACTTGACATTTTCTTTTTTATAATAATATAATATTGATATGATATGATATTGAAGGCACACAACAATCACAATGAAGATGAAAAAGCAACAATTATTGGCCAACTTAAGTCATTTAGTTAGCTAAGCGTTCAGAGGATGTGGGAAAAGGCAAGTCAAGAACAGGTTTTCCAAAAGTAGAATGGGAGCCAGAGCGTTCCTCTCCTGTGGAACCAGGTTCCAGTTTGGGTTCAGGAGGCAGACACCGTCTCCACATGTAAGAGTAGGCTTAAGACTTTCCTCTTTGATAAATCCTATAGGTAGGGCTGGCTTGGGTGAGTCCTGAACCATCCCTTAGTTGTGCTGCTATAGGCCTAGACTGCCGGGGGACTTCCCATGATGCACTAGGTACCTCTCTCCTCCTCCTTCTCTCCATCTGTATGCAACCTCATATGCCTTTGAGATACAAGAACTTCTTCACTTGCGTAAATGGCCTGTTTGTGCATACAAAAGGTGGATACAGATGATCTTGGGTGTAGGGTTTGGTGATTTTATTACCCCTAAAGTGTCTGCCGGTGCTTAGCATTATTAGGACCACACTCAAACCATCTGAGCTAACCGGCCTGCTTTTTAAGTGTTTGAAAAAGAAAGATTTCCGGAAACAAACCAGGCAAAATCAAGCAAAATTGGGCCAGTTCTGGATGGGTTACCTGGTTGTGAATGGTTTGTAGGGACTGCATATGTTTTCGGCCTTGCAAAAAAGACATGGAAAGCATAGCTATAGAGTCCAAACCAAGATGCTACATGCTCCCATTCTGTTTCTGGAGGTAGCCAGGAGCTTCTAACCACGAAGGGACTTGAACCCTCAATCTTCTGATCCGAAGTCAGACGCCTTGTCCATTAGGCCACGTGGTTGCAAGAAAAGGTAATATTTCCAAATCTCAATTGCCATGGTTTATCTGAAATTCAGGAGCGAGGTAACATTTTAAAAAAAGGCAGACTAATTAGGTGGCCAGTTAACTTTTGTTGAAGGAAATAGATTGAATGCTAGGCACATCAGTTACCTGTGACTCATATTGCACTTACTGATCAGACAACCTTACAACTGTTGTGGCCTTGCTACAAAAGACATGGAAAGCAGAGCTATAGAGATTGAGACTTGTTTTTGCGTTAATGGCCGATTTGTGCAAACAAAAGGTGGATACAGATTATTTTGGGCGTAGGGTTTGGCGATTTTAGTACCCCTAAAGTGTCTGCCGGTGCTTAGCATTTTTAGCACCACACTCAAACAATCTGAGCTAACCGGCCTGCTTTTTAACTGTTTAAAAAGAACAGATGTCCAGAAACAATTAAGGCCAAATTGAGCAAAATTGGCCGAGTTCTGGATGAGCTGGATGAGTTGTACACTTTGGCAATTCTGAACACTTTCAGACACTGTTGTCTCATGTAAGTAACATGCACAAGTCTTCAAAAAGAAATGTGGTTGTTTTTCATGCAGGTTTGCATCATAACAATGCGGGTGCTATCTCTAAATGAACAATGGGCAACCTACATCCATCTTGTTAGCACCAAATCTCTGTGCTGATCTCCTGCTTGGATGGCAAGTCATCTGGTGGATTTTTCCCGTCAAGAGGAAGCGGATCAAGAGGGAGTGTTGTTTTATTGTACCCACTAGCAATAAAGTTTATTTGTCTAGAGCCGTAAAATGCATTAGGTTATCATCGTTTTGAGCAAAAAAGAATACCACAGCTCAAGTCCCTGGTAAGGCAACAACTTGATTGTGTGATATGTATGAAGTGCTCGCTATCGTGATCTGTCATGCAGGTTTGCAGGATGTTCACAGTCTGCTAGTGGCCATGATGAGTTGTGACTTTGAGCTTTTTAACCGTTTTGCCAATTTTGCCAATTTTCAACAGTTTGTGCAATAACAATTGGTGTTCTCAGGCATTGTGCAAATCGTGGTATACCCTCCTGCTGTCTAGAAGACAGTGATCATGGCAACAGTTTAATGGTCTTCATTTACTTAAACTTCAATCTGTAGTTCAGGAGATTTTTTTTTCCACAGCCAGTAGTTTTAGAAGCCTCGGTAGCTCAGTCGGTAGAGCATCAGACTTTTAATCTGAGGGTCCAGGGTTCAAGTCCCTGTTCAGGTGTAGAGTTGAAGTTCTTGAACACTTCAGATACTGCCATGTTGTTTGTGTTCCATCCATAAGTCTTTAAAAAGAATTGTGGCTGTTTTTCAAGCAGGTTTGCATCATAACAATGTTGCTGGTAAGTCTAAATGTACAATAGGCAACCTATGTCCATCTTGCTAGCACCCAAATCTCTGTACTCATCTCCCTGCTTGGATAGAAGGTCATCGGCTGCATTTTTCCTGTCACGAGGGCTAAGTGTTGTGGTCTGGTGCATTCCCCAACCTGTGTTGTGTCTTCCCTTTCTTCTGTGTGTCTTGTCTGTCTTGCCGTGAGGGCGTTCCAGGGGATCTAGAGTCGTGGCTTTCCATCTACGTTCCGTCATCCACTCAGCTGTTCCTCATCACTCATCACCCACTGCAATACATAAACCCGGGCTGACCGCCTCTTCAACGCCAGATCATTACATGCACTATTGTGGTAACTGGGCTCCTAGTCATTTGCGCCTGTGTTGTTGTTTGTTGTTGTATTCTAGTACTAACTCTGCCTCTCCTTGTAGATCCATCCGTTGTCCCTCCGAGCTGCCTTCCTCCCTCACGCCGACCAGCCACCTGTCTACACCAGTGTTTGAACCCCTCCGCGCTCATTAACGTGACTTTTGTATCTCTATGGTTCTGGGTCTTACTAACCGTAACACTAAGAGTATAGAAGTGGAACAAGAGGGAGAGTTGTTTTTTGCACCCACCAGCAATAAAGTTTACTTGTCTGAAGCTGTGTTGTTTGAATTAGGTTATCAATGTTTTGAGTGAAAAAGAATACCACAGCTCAAGTCCTCGGTAAGGCGACAGCTTTATTGTGAGATATGTATGAAGTGCTGATCGCCATGCTTGGATAGCAAGTCATCTGGTGGATTTTTCCTTCCATGGCAACAGTTAATCTTCTTCATTTACTTGAACCTCAATTTGTAGTTCAGGAGATTGTTTTTCCACAGACCTCTGTTTTCAATGTTGGTGGTACGTCTAAATGAACAATGGGCAACCTACATCCATCTTGCTAGCACCCACATCTCTGTGCTGATCTCCCTGCTTGGATGGCAAGTCATCTGGTGGATTTTTCCCGTCAAGAGGAAGCTGATCAAGAGGGAGAGTTGTTTTATTGTACCCACTAGCAATAAAGTTTATTTGTCTAGAGCCGTAAAATTGCATTAGGTTATCAACGTTTTGAGCGAAAAAGAATACCACAGCTCAAGTCCTGGTAAGGCAACAGCTTGATTGTGTGATATGTATGAAGTGCTCGCTATCGTGATCTGTCATGCAGGTTTGCAGGATGTTCAGAGTCTGCTAGTGGCCATGATGAGTTGTGACTTTGAGCTTTTTAACCGTTTTGGCCAATTTGCCAATTTCAACAGTTTGTGCAATAACAATTGGTGTTCTCAGGCATTGTGCAAATCGTGGTCTACCCTCCTGCTGTCTAGAAGACAGTGATCATGGCAACAGTTTAATGGTCTTCATTACTTTAATTTGTAGTTCAGCAGATTGTTTTTCCACAGCCAATAGCTTTAGAAGCCTGGGTAGTTCAGTTGGTAGAGCATCAGTCTTTTAATCTGAGGGTCCAGGGTTCAAGTCCCTGTTCATGTGTAGAGTTGCACATTCTGCTAGGTGAGTTGTCCATTTGACATGCCTGAACACTTCAGACACTGCCATATCATGTGTTCCATGCACAAGTCTTTAAACAGAATTGTCGCTGTTTTTCAAGCAGGTTTGTATCATAACAATGTTGCTGGTAAGTCTAAATGAACAATGGGCAACCTACATCCATCTTGCTTGCACCCAAATCTCTGTACTCATCTCCCTGCTTGGATAGTATGTCTAAGGACATAACACATATGTTCTATAACCCTTTTCATTGGTTTGCTACCACTCTTAAAAAAATCCTTTTATTGTATCAATCTCAGAAATAACCAAAGACTGACAAATTCCATTCATGTTCTAGTACCAGTGTTCAACCACCTGAATGTCACTGTTTCCGCATGAGTTGTGTTTTCTTGTTTTTAAAACACTGCCCCGTGTGAGGGTTGAACTCACGACCTTCAGATTATGAGACTGACGCGCTGCCTACTGTGCCAACGAGGCCTTTAAAGCTATTGCATGGTTGGGAAAATTTCAGAAAAACTAACAATTTGGTCTTTAATCTCAATAAAAACAATGTTTCTGGAAACCTATGTACTCACACAAAGGCTAAAATTGACCCTAGATACTTTGTCATGACCCCATGAAAAGGCCAGGACAAAAGACCGTGTGCAAAGGTTGAAGGAAATGCGAGAATATGACCACAACAAAAGAAATGATAATCAATGATGGTGGTAGTCAGTTTAGTCAGTGGTGAATGTATATGCATGGATGAGTGTGAGGTATGGTGTCAGTGATTTATGCTGGACAGTGTAAAAACTAACAAAGATGAGCGGGAGAGGTGTGGGACTGAGAGCACCTCTAGGGCAATCACAGATGCACAACCAATAATAAAACACTACTGAGTGAATGCGTTCAGAAAATGAAGACCATTGTTCAGAAAGCTTAATGAAGCTCATTTGACCATAACTATTAACCACCTGAACCTGGTAAAAGGTATGAGGTACTCCTGCATAGCTGGCTAGTGATTTACCTTCTGAAGATGGTGGTCGGCGTGCCAATGAGGCTTGAAAATTTGCAGTTGGTGATTCAGAGGAGATGTAACAGTTTTAAGTGTAAAGTAACTTAATTTTCTAAATTGTCTACCTACAGTGCCAACGAGAGCTCTACTTTAATATTAAGGGTACGCAATAGCTATTCAATTTAGATGGTATTGTTGATCTCAGAAACAACGATAGACAGCACCATTTATCACAATGCCCATGTATGTGTTTCTTCAAAGTTTGCAAAAACATTCACATGAACTCGCAAATCAATTGATGAGATTTTGGAGGTCAAAGGTTCAATGTCAAGGTGACTGTGTCCTCATGTCTGTCCATCCAATTCTTGTGAATGCAATATCCCTGAACGCCTAGAGGGAAGCACTTCGAAATCTAGAGGTCAAGGTTACTGTTTCATTATGTCTCCAGAACTGTATATGTATTCTCCTGAATTGTTGAGATTAGGTGACGTAAAGCCCAGTGGCCTAATGGATAAGGCACTGGCCTCCTAAGCCAGGGATTGTGGGTTCAAGTCCCATCTGGGGTGGTTTTAAGCAGAGTGGCGCAGCGGAAGAGTGCTGGGCCCACAACCTAGAGGTTGATGGTTCAAAACCATCCTCTGCTAGCTCTATTTTGCTGGTGACACAATGGTAGACACTCTGAAGGGGAGATGAATCAAGAGATTATGATTTCCATGGTGAGATGAATCATGTTATAACTGCTGGAAAAGTTTTTGACAGCCCATGACAAGTAGCAAAATCGCGTTCTGGCAGTTTTCTGTCCATTTTAAAAATTGACATCCACTACCCTGTCAGGACCCTGTAGTAATGCTGTCTTTCCAGTGATGTGATTGGTAAGTGGTTGGGCTGTATACAGGTTTTAATCATATCCATCGGTTGCATGGACGGGACATCAATACCTGGTTCTACCGCCTGATCGCTGTCTTGTCTTTGTCGTTCAACAACTATTTGGGCTCACACCTAAACGCACCCGAAGCATCTCAGCCGAAAATCACGCTGCACCTCAAAAGTGCTCTCAAGCACTCCCAGCTGTGCTTTTGCAGAGGAGTGCCTTGTTTTCTTTTAGCTTAGAAAAAGGCTTTAGCTTGACAAGGTAAACAAATTGATCCATAGTGCTACTCATTAGTGTTACCACTTCAGTTATGTATTGAAGCACATCCTTAGAGCTGATGGCCCTCATTTATTAACTAATGTAGAAATCCTCTTACGACAGGCTTACGTGAGATTCATGAAACGTTGTATCACACCAATCAGAGGTAAGAATGATTCGTACATTGATAAATGCAGCAGCTGGAACGATCATAATAAAATTATCACACCCCATTATATTCTCGGTTTTGAGGCATCGCCGCTACTATTTACGACATGGACAGACGTAATCCGGCTAAGAAGAGGCATTTTCAGAGGTGGAGATTGCAAACCCTGACATCTCAGGTGTTCTGGTGCAGCCGGCTACACCAGGACAGGAGCAGCCGGCTACACCAGGCCCAGGAGAATATGCCACCTAAGAAAAATGCAATCCTACCCGATGAGGTTGAGGGCAGTTAAAGAAATCTCTGGACTTCTGGTCGGCGGAGATTTCTTTTGGTGCAGTGCAGTGCAACAGAAAAAAATCATAGATCTGATGAGTAAAATACAAACGCTAAACGGGCAAAACGTGGAGAAGATTGCTTTTCTGAAACTTGAGTTGCTGACCTCGAGCAATGCAATGTGATTATCAGCGGCCTGAGAACCAAAAACGGAACTATGCCAGGGTGGCCGCAGACGCTGGATACACCCACTGCTAGGCTGAGGGAAGCTCTCGAGGAGGAGAAGGAGACGCTGGAACAAAGGTGATTTGCTTTTGGACAGCAAAGGCATTTATGTTGATAGCAGGGACATTGAGGATTGTCATACTCTTCCGAGCAAAAAAAACGGCCACTCCATTGGGAATAATCGGTTCACAACAGAAAGAAAAAGTCCGCACTTCCAGACAAGGAAGGAAATTAAAAGGCATCAAGTTACATCAACAAACACCTCACCAAGAAAAAATGCTGATATGCAAGAAAGCACTCAACTCATGAAAACAAAACAAGATCCAGGCAACATGGGCAAGAAATTGTAAAAATACATCAAAACTTCACGGGTTGACGCCTGAGGCAGCAAAAGAGATTGAAGTGATTCTCATCAGGGACATCACCGGCTGGGATAAGTTTGAAGAAGGAATGAATCAAAGCAAACATAGGCCTACATAAGGTAACTGCATACAAACTGATGGACGTATCAAACACAATGATCATGGCAAACTTGGACAGAAACTTCTCTTAATATAATCAACTGAAGTTTCAAACTTTCAAATACACAGAACATAAACCACAAGACATTGAAAAACAACATTGACCAAGAAGATAAATTTCTACAGTGGTTCTCACTGCCAGTTGTGAATATTACACAGTTTAAACCTGTAAGCTTACTGTTAAATAGATGTGGAAAGTTGAAAGGTTGATGTTATTACCTGTGGTGTGGCTTAAAAACCAGGGTTCCATGAGACTGAACTTGAGATCGATCGTGGATTCAAAGTCCAGACTGGTACTCCACTGCCGTGCTCAAGTAGAAGAAGAGATAATTGTGTAACAAATATCTCTGGTAAAAGTAGAAGTATGATTTAATTCTTACTCAAGTAAAGTACCAAAGTACAGGCTTAGCAATATAATAAAATATAAAAGTAAAAAGTAGCCTTATGAATGACAAAGTACCTGGACCAGACACATGTTACTAGAGAGCACACTGAGAAACTACAGTGGACATGGAGAAAAGACTCTTTATTCTTTATTCTTTATATGCCATTGCCTACATTTTAAATGGCCGTCTGCCAATAGGCCTAAAACATATATAAACATATAACCTATTTATATTAACAGAGACTGGGACTCCAGGTTAATAAGATTCTGACCGAGTAGCAAGATATGAATTCAAGTGTGATTTTGTGAGAAGTCTGTGTATGTTCCAATTTAATTAGATTAAATTTTGTAATGGTAACTCCAGGGAAATTATTTGAAATTTAGTGAGGACTAGATTAGAACTGGATTTAAAGCTGATTCTGTTTCCAACTTCGACCCAGGTGTGTTAAAACACAGACGGAGACAACTCTCTGTTACTGCTTTATTACAATCAATCATCAGTATAAACATGGGGGGGGGGCAGCACTGCTATGAATGTGTGTGTGGTAATAAAAGAAATAAATAACATTGTAAAGGCTATCATACACAATGCATAGGAAGATTACAGTGAGGAAAATAAGTATTTGAACACCCTGCTATTTTGCAAGTGCAGCTTAGGCATTATATGGTGTGTTGAGGTGCTACATGAACATTTCTGCAAACAGTCATAGCATGGCTTATCACATTGTTGTGGCCGAGTGGTTAAGGCGATGGACTAGAAATCCATTGGGGTCTCCCTTTGTAAGTACAAATCCTGCCGACAATGAGCAGTGTTTCTTAAGAGAGGTAGAAAACCAATGACACATCAGAGTATACCAAACCTCAGATGTGCTTTCATAAACAATATTGTGTTATCTCATAGGTACTGGAAGCAACCAGTCTCCACCAATGTATTTCTTATCAATCTGTGTTACAAGATTTGCAGTGAACGTTGTATTGTCCAGCAGAAAGGCAACAGGTGTGTTACTTTTCAACTATGATTTATATCGTAGCAGTGCAAGCATTTTGCCCAGGTTTGATTTCCAGCCACCGCAGTTGCATGTACAGGTTTTGAAGCCATACAACAATAACATTACATGTTTTACCCAGTTTCTTCTTTTCAGTGATATTTCAATTTCCTTGCGGGAGTCATCCCAAAAGGATTAATAAAGATAAGTCTAAGTCTATCTCAGAAAAAAGTTTTAAAAAATCTAAAAATCTTCAGGGGATGTAGCTCAGTGGTAGAGCTCATGCTTTACATGTATGAGGACCTGGCATCTCCAGCAGGTATTATGGTAGAGTCTTTAAAAGAGCTGCAACAGATATTACCTCCTGTGGTAATCTGACTGGTAGGGTTATAGAACGTAGTGGTAGACTAAGACCTCCTGTGACAAAACTAAGCGGTATGCTCTCTCTTTTATACCTCAGACTATCAGACAGCACAACAAGCACTTTAAATGTAAATGTTTTACAGTCTCTATTTTACTGTAGTGTAGTATATTTATTGTAGTACACTCCAGTTTTTATGGGTGTTACGGCAGAAATGAGCACTGTAGTTTCCATTTTTATAGATTAAACAAACTTACATGCCATTAAGTTTACTCTTCAGCAGGTGGAGACATTTCAGATCAGACACTTGCAACATCAGATGCTTTGTTAGACATCAACAGACTTGATGCTTATACAAAGTGTAGGGAATTAGCAGAGGGGGTTATGGGCCCAGCACGCTTCCGCTGCGCCACTCTGCTCTGCTGTTCAGTTTGTGGGGCTGGAAAATCTTTAATATACTACATATTGAGGGGAGGTTGGGAACCTGTGGTAACCAGGTTTCCAACAGCTTATAGGTTGTAAAGTTAAACATTTGGTAGACCTTGCAACTATCTTTTATGTGAGCTTCCTGAATACAGAGGAGATGTAACAGTTTAAAGTGTAAAGTAACTTATTTTCTAAATTGTCCACCAATTCATCACGATTTTACTATCACTTTTTACTGACAAAATCAAGTCTGTATTTTGGTAAAAAATTTTGTATCAAATGTTTTCTGTTGTCAAATGAGATCAGAAAGCTGAATCGGGCCGTGGAGCCATGAAAGCATCCCATGACAATCTACTAGACTTATGTAGCTTTAAGTGGCTCGTTGGTCTAGTGGCATGATTCTCCGCTTCGGGTGTGAGAGGTCCCGGTTCAACTCCCGGACGAGCCCTGATGGCAGAATCTGTTACTGTTACTGGACGTAACAGCTGTTTAACACAGATAAGGATATGTTGGCAACTTTTCATATCCTGCTTCAACTGCACGCAATAGAAAAAACTGGGTAAAAATGTGAGGAACAAATGACAATGCCACGGGTCCTAGGGATCCAAAGGACAATGCCACAGGTCCTTGGGACCCGAAGGACAACGTCATGGGTCCCTGGGACCCAAAAAGGAACGTCAAGGGTCCCCAGGACCCAAACGACAACGTTGTGGGTCCCAGGGACCCAAAGGACCACGTCAAGGGTCCCCGGGACCCAAAGAACAATGCTACGGCTCCCTGGAACCCAAGTACAACACCAGGGTCCTGGCGACCCGAAGGACAACACAAGGTTAAGAGGTGCCTGGCTAGCTCAGTCGGTAGAGCATGAGACTCTTAATCTCAGGGTTGTGGTTTCGAGCCCCACGGTGGGCAGGGGTGTTTTAGAGAGTGGGAACCCCTGAGTTCTGCCCAGTATCCGATTAGCAGTTCCATCCCAGTGTAAAACCAGACAAAAATGTGCCTGCATTCTACAATCATGCATTATCAAAAAGAAAGTTGATGTGTTATGCTTAATCAAGAAGAAAGTTGATGTGTATATTCATTAGTAAGTAGACCTTGTGGCGCAACCGACAGACTGTCAGTAGAAATAAAA
>NW_022604745.1:0-16986 GCF_008692095.1 Etheostoma spectabile
TGGCATTCTGTATTACCACCTGATCCTAAATTGTCCTGTCCTGCACCTGCTGTAACTCTAACACATCTTCCACCCTCATTTTAGAGAAGTTCCCTGCACTATTACGTCTTCCTCCTTCATGGGGGGTTTTACACGTAGTCTCTGCCATGTCGTGTCATTCTGTGTGGCGTGAGGGGATCCAAAATATTTTATCTGCAGGGGGTTATCTGGTCACTTCCTGCTATCCAGACACCCTATGGCTAACATCCACACATCCTGAACCGTTTCCTGCTCCCAATTGCTCTATTTACTGACGTAGGGTTATGGGATTTTCGTGGGGTTGTTACTATAGTCCCGCTGTATAGATAATATCTCCCATTCATCTTGTGTACCCACCATCTCTTTTGTCTGCAACCCACCTCGCCCATGGTTTCCCCACCTCCTGTTGTCCAACCCGCGTCATACCAGCTGTTACAGAAACTACCTTTCATCGCACTTCCGGAAGCGCTTCCTTTACAGTCCTCTACCTTTTGAATAGTCGTCACAGATGTACACCTCTGGTGTTTTTTGTAGAACTATTATACCCCCCTCGTCTATGCCTGAACCCAAATCAAAGGAACTGAACGTGGTTGGTCTCTCCACATGAGGTGCGAGTCAATCTGGCACTCGCACCTTGGGGATGGCCCCCTTAGTGTGTTGCTTCACTACTGCGGTTTCCTGTTCCGCCCAACTGGACCTGCGTAGAAGGGCTGAACCAGAGATGTTGCTTTTTCATCATAGTCTGTCATTTCTATTTGCTGAACACTAACATTGGCATGTGGCCTCCATCTATTGGAGGTCCTGGCATTTTTTCCTCCCTGTCATTATTTCATGGGGTTCAATGTGTTTCTCGTCCTTCTGAGGACCTCATAGCCATGAGGGCCAATGGGAGCGCTTCTACCCATGTTAACTGTGCTTCTGCACATGCCTTGGCTATCTTAGCCTTCAATGTCTGGGTTTGCTCTTTCCCCATTCCCTGTGACTGTGGATGATAAACTGATCCGAAGGGCATGAGTGATTCCCAGGGCCTGTCTACTTCTCTTAGTAGTTTGTTGTTAAATTTGTGCCATTATCTGACCTTATTTGCCTGGGGACCCCATACCTCGGATGAGTTCAGTTTTGAGCCATTTCACCACTGTTTTTGCGTCCTCTTTTCTGGTGGGAATGGCTTCTACCCACCTAGAGACCTGTCTACCCCCCCCCACTGTCTACCATCACCAGAAGATACCTTTTCCCCCTACCACATTTTCTGCGCCCATATCAGTATAATCTATACTGATATCTGAAAACAAGCTGTGGGGACTGGTTACGCTCCTTTTAGTGTGGTGTATGTTTCTGAACATTATGCTCTCCACACACCCTGCATTCCTGACAAAAATGTGTCACCATGTCCCTCAAATTGGGGTGCCACCACAGCTCAGACAGATTCAGGAGAGTCTGTTTTCTGTTTTCTTCCTTCATGTGTTGGGTCTGTGTGCCTCAGGTAGCAACATTCTGCACATCTCGGCTGATGCTGCTATCTTTCCTTGATGAGACCTCCATATCCCATCTTTGTCTTTTGTGGCGCCGCTCCGCTGCCACTGATTCCATTCATAGGCTCCTGCCTTTTTCTGCATTTCTAGAATGTCTTTAGGCTCCAGTGCCATTGGTGTGATTCTATCTCTTTCGATAGTACCATCTGTTTTGGGAGTATCCTCCCGCTTTTGGCTGCAGAATCTGCTGCCTCGTTTCCTGCACTTACTCTTCCTTGCCCTGCGTCATGTCCTTTGCATTTCATTATGGACACCTTTAGTGGAGCGGCAATAGCCTCCACTAGCTCCATTATCTCCTTCTGATGTTTTATGGGCATTCCTCCTGCAGAGGGACGTATCCTCGCCTTTTCCACATGATCGCGTCCAAGTGTGCTGTTCCATGAGCATAAGCAGAGTCTGTAAAAATGTTCACTGTTCTTCCTTTGGCTAGCAGAAGGGCTGCGATCAGAGCTTTTATTCTGCTTTCTGTGCTGACGCTGGTTGGTTTATTATTCCTGCTTCCAATGTCTGATGTGTTCCATCTGGGTGTTGTTGGACTACTGCATATGATGCTTTGTTAGTCCCATCCTTTGTTTTGTAGCAACATCCGTCTGTGTAGAGCCACATGTCAGCCGACATGTCTGGTACGTTTTCCAGATCTGACCTTATTCTGCTTTCTTGGCTGCTTCTTCCTCGCAAACATGTGGCACTCCCTGTCTACTCATACTGTTGGCCATGTTTATTCCTTCTGATGAGTAGGTGATGTGCGGTTGGGTACAGGCAGTCTGCAGTTTTGTTCTCCTTGTGGCACTGTATGCAAATTCCTTGCTGGCCAAAAAAGCTGTGACACCATGTGTGGTGTGGATTGTTATTGGATGGCACATTACAATATGTGCTGTTTTGTCAATGGATTTTGCCAGCGCCGCTACATAGCGGGCACAGGTTGTCTGTCCTTTTTCCACTGTATCCAGCCTTGATGAGTGGTACATCAGTACATGTCTGTCTCCCCCTTTTTTCTGAAATAAATGGCATTGAGAAAGCCATTGTTTTCAGAAACATCCATATGAAATGGGAGTGAGTAGTCTGGGGAGGTGAGTGTCTCTGCCCTTGCTAGGGCACTTTTGAGGTCAGAGAAGGCGGCCTCGGCCTCTGTTGTCCATAGGAGGGGGGCGGTGAGACAGCGATGACCAGCAGCAGCCACCAGTTCCCTGAGCGATGTAGTTCTGTTGGTATAGTCAGGGATATGTGAGCGGCTGTATCCTGTGAGGCCCAGAAAAGACAGCATGTCTGCAACTGTGAGGGGAAGCGGGTGATGCAGAATAGCCTGTCTATGGCTGGGAGACACCCCAAGGCCTGCTGATGAAATTTGTCTGCCCAGAAAGAGGACTTGTCTCCTAGCAACTTGTACTTTGTCCCTTTTGACCTTGTAGCCTTTTGAGGCTAGGAATGTCAGCAGTGCCATTGTCTGTTCCACACAGGTGAGGGGATCTGTAGCAGCCAGCAGAAGGTCGTCCACATACTGTATGAGGACCACAGTTGTGGGGAGTTGCAGCTGCAGAAGATGAGATTTGAGGATCCTGTTGAACAGTCCAGGTGAGTCTCTAATCCCTGTGGCAACCTGGAATACGTGTATTGTTGACCATTGAAAGTGAATGCAAAGTACTCCTGTGAGTCTTGGTGTAGGGGCACAGAGAAGAAAGCATTGGCCAGGTCAACCACTGTGAAGTGGGTGAAGGAGGGGTTAAGTGATGTCAAAGAGACATGTGGGTCTGGGACAGGATGCACAGCTGGGACAGTAATGTCATTAATGGGTCTGAAGTCCTGCACCATGCGCCATCCTTTTCCTCCAGCTTTGGGGACAGGTAAAATGGGAGTGTTCCAGGGAGAACGAGTGGGATATATGACACCAGCTTCTAAGAGTCCCTGAATGGTTGGAGCTATGCCTGGACCTGGTCAGGGGTGAGTCTATACTGTGGTCTGTGAATGACTGTGTGGTGCTGCGGTCTGATTGTAACAGTCACAGGATGTGTTTCTAAGAGTCCAGTGTCATAGGGGCCGGTGGTGAACAGATGCTGGGGAAGAGTTAGTAGGGCGGTAGCTGCGCTGGGATGGTCAGTGCAGGGAGTCCATGTTCTCTGGGGAGTGGGAGAACTTCAGGCAATGTTTTCTCTGTTGTGTGAGGCCCTTTAAAGCACCACATGTCTTCAGCGTCAGTGTCAGCTTTTAGAAGGCCAGGTGTGGAGGTGGGGAGCCATTTAAATGTTAGTGCACGTTTTATCATAGGGCCAGGGATCTGGCCTGCTGGCCAAATCCTACTGCGAGTGTGACATGCGGGGAAGAAGAGTCCCAGAGTGTGTACCAGTCTTCAGAGGAGTGCGTTAAGACCACAGAAGCAGCCCCCCTTCTTTACCACAATATATGCCTCTGCATAAGAGAAGTGGGTGCTGTCCTTGCATGTTTGTCTCCCAGTCATCTTGATATGGGGTGTCCAGGTCGTCAGCTACATGTAGAGTACAGTGTACTTGTGGGAGTGGGGACATGTAGGGGTGCAGTCTGTATATGGCTGGTTTCAGGATGTTGAATGCATGTTGAATGGAGGGTGTGTCAGGGCCTGTGGGAAGCAGGCGTAACCAATATACATATTGGTGTAGTTCTGACACTGGGGTTGGTGTGAGGGAGAGAATGGTGACTGGGGAATCAGGAGTGGATACTGGAGGAACAGGAGTGACATGAATGCCATCCACATTCATCCATATGCACAGATTCAATTTACACATAAGATCTCTTCCTAATAAATTTACTGGGCATGCAGGGGAAAGCAAAAAAGAATGTGTGTGTGTTTGTGAGTTAAATTCGGTTAACAATGGCTGTGTGAAGTGCTGTAAGATAGGGTCCCACTGACTCCCATAACTGACTGAGTTTGAGCTGAAGGAGGGAAGTAGGTGGAATTTAGACAGGAGAACGTTGCTCCTGTGTCTGCCAGCATTACATGTGGTTTACCTTGAATAGTAAGGGTAATGAGGGGTTCTGTGGTCAGACCAAAATGAAAATCAGTGGGAGGACACCTTCATTGTGGACCCTGTTGGTCATACCATTGCTGTTGTAGGGCCTGATTAGCGGGGGACAGTGGCCATGGCTCACCGGGGTATGGTTGGGGTGAGGGATTTCTCCCTGGCCCTCTAGGGGGCTGTGCTGGGGGCTCTTGGCATTCTCTTGCATAGTGGCCTTGCTGACCACAGTTGTAGCAAAGGAAGTAGGGCTGAGAGGTCCTTCCTCCAGGCCTGGACCTAGTCATTCCTCCTCCTCTCTGAAAACCTCGCCCTCTTCCTCTTGTGGGCCAATTTTGCTGGCTCGTGTTCGCTGGCCATGGTGGTTGTGGGGGTGGTGGCCAGGAAGCTTGTGCTCTCTGTAAGAGTTGAGTGACTGCTTCCAACACTGGGCTTCTGACTGTTGGGGGTTCTGTGAGACTGTCATTTGTTAGCTTTGCTGGGCTTGGGCTTGTTTAATTCTTCCAGTTGTTTCTTTAACAATTGAGTTTGTAGTCTTTTTAATTCATCTTCTTGTTGCTCTGCTCCTTTTTGGTGTTTTGACAGGAAATGACGCACATTCTCGCCCCATGTTGCATCGGTCATTGTTTGCAGGCCTACTACTCCTCCTAACTGTGTCTGAACTGCTGTGGGTAATCCCCCTAGTACCCCATGGCGGAACAGCGCCACTGTGGCGGCGGACTGGTCCCACGGTTCCCTCATAGCACGCTGCCAAATCTTTTTTGCTCTATCTGCATAGGCATCAAAATTTTCATCACTTAGTCTTTTAAATCATGCCATGCTGCATGATCCCCAACTGTGGGATACATGCGGTGCAGCTCAGCCCAAATGCCAGGGGTTACTGCTGATGCAGGCACTGATGCGGGAACAGTGGGTCCAGCTCCCCCTCTGGTGAGGGCAGCACTAGCTTCATCTGCTCCCATTACTCTACCCAATACTGCTCTGAGATCTCCCAAACACAGCTGCACTCCTGCTGTAAGACTATTGAAAGCTGTGAGGAAATGCTCAGCCCCTCCTGTCAGGGAGGGGAGTTTTGCACACAGAGCATCTAAGTCACCAAAACTGTAAGGGGTGTACATCAACAGTCCTCCTCCTCCTCCTACTGGCGGAGTGGGCATTGTAGCCCCGCCTCTGGTGTGTGGCGCGTCTGCTCTTCCTCACTGAGCTCATTCACTGTTCGACGCAGCTGCTCTTGCTGCTCTTTTATCTCTCTGAACTCTTTGTTAAGTCTTTCCCTTATTCTAGTTGATCTTCGCAGCATAACTTCGTCAGGGTCCTCGTTGGTAATTTACCTTTAAATGTGCCTGCTACAAAAACGTCTTGAGGACTTTGTGATCTAGATCTGGGCCTGCGTTTATGTCGTTTTTTAGTCCTTTCCCTAGAGCTAGAGCTTCTGTCTGTTTGCTCACTTTCCCTGCTGCTGTCTGACTGTTCGCTATCTTCCTTACTTCCTGAGTCTTGTGGGGTACTATGGTGAGGTGGACTGGGTCCTTTTACTGACATGTGAAAATGCTCTGGATTTTGTTGGCAAAAAGACGCTGAATATGGGGTACTAGCTTTGCTTGGGCCGGCTGGGACTGTGGCCGCTGGTTGTGGTGGAGCCGCTGCTGCTCCCCTGACGCTGACTGTACCATTAAATTTAGATAACATTCTAAATCCTGTACGCGGCCCTCTAATGCCGGTATCAATGGGTCCTGTGGTACGTCTATTTGTAATGCATTTGGCTGTAAATGGGCAGTTACCACTGGGGCTTGGACTGTGGGTTTTGATGCCGTTGGACCTGTATACGGCGGCGGTGGAGCGGAAATTCTTAGGTTTCTTATGTCTGGATAAAAAGGGTTGTTGGCGGGGGCGCCTCAGCGGGCAGCGGGGTTTTCTCTGCGCTAGCGGTTTTATTCTGTTCAGCTTCTGTCTCAGTTTTTGGTGAACTTTTGTCATCTTGTTTTGTCAATCCCAATTGTTTCTGTATTGCATTTGTCATTTTCAACCCCACCCCATATTTCTCTTTCTGCGCTTCATACTCCTTCTGCTTTGGTTTAGTCAATTTAAACCATTTTCTTTTCTTTTCCTCCTCTGCCTGCCTTTCCGCATACTCCAACTTACTTTTTTCATACTTCACTATTTCATTCACTTTCTCCGGGGACGGCGCCCCTTCTCCCTCAATCCATCCTCCTCTCTCCCATTCTTTCACAATCTCTTTTGCTACTTTCTCCTCTCCTTTATTGCCATACTTTTTCACTGCCCCTACTAACACTTTACCATAAGGGGTCGTCATTTTACAACAAATAAGCAGTGAGAAAAAATCCAACAAGCCAAACCACAACAAAAATCACACATGCAACAACAAACAACTTTTTCATTAAGACTCCATCTAGAGCCTTTTTATGTACATCTCTATAATCTTTACAACTTAAAAAGTGACCTCTCACTCCTTTGCACAAATACACTCGCGGTGGACTCGTAATATTACAATGACAATCTGTTAACTGCAATTCTTTTTCAGGTTGTTCACACAGAACCAAGGGTGGCAATTCACAATCACTCATCTGAACTATCTGTCCTTAGCAGTCTCCTACCTCGTCAACCATCTGGACGTATTTTCCTCTGACTATTTGTCCCTTTTCCTCTCCTACCGCCACCCGTATTATTCAACAAATCTCTCACAACTCTCTAGTTGTTTTTCTCTGTTTAATCACATCACATGCCCCAACATTTCATCTGTTTGTATCCCTTTAATTACAGCACATTCAATCAATACTTTTCGCTTAAAACAACACTTACGACAGTTGAAATGTGATCACATCAATTTAGTTTTCAGCCAATAACAGAATTTTGATTTTAAACAGGCTTCTGCTTACCTTTTTTGTTGAGAGCTCTCAGTGATCACACCAACGAATCGCAGTATCGCCGCTCAGTCCCCTTCACGGGCTGCGGGATGTCAGTCCCGGTGGCTGAGCTGAACCGGACCGTGGACACAATGCCAAGGTCCAGTTGGATTCTCCTGTCCAATTACGTTATCACGTCGGGGTCACCAAATTTGTTGGAGAATCCTTCTATAAACTGACAACTGACTCCATGATGATTAACACAGCGTTTATTCTTGTGGTCAACAGATGAAATGCGTTTCCGGGCAGTTAAACGTGCACGGACCAGATGGAAACTTGTCTAGTACAGAGGTTCCCAAAAAGGCACTTAAACAATAGCGTGCTCAGGGTTATATTGGTTCCCCTTGTGGGGCCTGATTGGTCAGCTATACTGTTGCTGGGGTACAATCCCTGCTCTGCCTCTTCCTTCTTGCCTGTCTATTATTTTCAGTTATCATTTACTTCACAAGACAGCTATGTTCACTCCCTTCTTGTCCTGTTCTCTGAGTTATCAGACCGTCCTCGAACTTCAGTGTCCTTGGCCTCACCATCTCCTCTTCTCGTGCTCACTGTAGCTTATCTGACTAAGATAGCCCTCCTGTTCTCTCCCTCCTAGCCGTACCCCAGCTGCAAAGCATAATGTATAATATGTCACACACACACACACTCTTATTTAGTCTTTGGTTAATTCAGCATATACTTTAAGCCAGCTTTTACGTGGCCGTTCCTGAGTGCCCTGTTCATCACCACCCTCAGTCATTGTATTATTTTCCCACAACATTCATATTTTGTAACACTTACCCTCAAAACCCTGCCCTTGCAGTCAAATGAACCCTGTTTCTAAAAAAACAATTTGGTCTCTAGAGTTAATTTCCTCGCTCATGGCACTGGTTCACACTGGCTCAGCAACCAGGTTTCATTCAGCCCACCTCAGCTCCATCCACGCTCTACCTCTTTGCCCACCTTTGGATTACCTGGGAGTTACCCAGATTTTGATTGGCAGAGCGTCGTGCCTCCCCCACTCTCAGATTCCATTGTCTCTAAGTACTATTTCTAAGTACTATCACGTGTGTTTTAAATTAGTTTCCACCTACCACTCCAAGCATTCCTGCAGTTGAACTCCATGCCTTCTCTTTTCTGGTGTTGTCTTTATAAAAAGGGTTTGGGATGTCTATAATGTAATTGATGAATCTCTCATTGTCCATGGTGTTGTAGAGGAGACATAAACGATATTTGGGGGGGGGGGTCTTTTGGTAAATTGACTGGATACTTTTGCTGTTTCACTTCCTGCCCGGGTGTACGAACTGGCCGTGGCTCGCGTGAAAATAGACCTGTGACGTATCTTTAGCGTCACTTTTGGAACGCGCCACGGGTGGTGGAATATCTAGCATTGACTTGAATAGCCGCGAGGAACGCAGTGCATACACACCCGGTGGAACCTAGAGGTTATCTGGCGTCAGGCACTGCCAAGATGGCAATGGCCTGGAGCCACTGGGAGCCACTGGGAGCCACCCAATTTAACTTCATTTTTTTCTTCAGAAGCCTACGGGTGACGTCACGGAGGGTACGTCTATGTTTTATACACTCTGTGGATGACACTTATCACCTAGACAGGGTAAGCCCCGCCCACTCTGCCGGTGATTTGATTTCTCCCTGCAGCTCGGTTCGGAAACCTGCATGTTTAATTCTCCTGCTTCAGTTCAAAATTTTGCGGGAACCAATCACAAACTGGCTTATCTATCTGCCGCGCTATTGGTTGGTTTAACATGATGACGATAGAGAAGCGACCTAGGAGCTTCTTGTTTACCTTAACCCTTGAGTTGTCTCCCATCAAAATTGAAAATCAACACTTTATCGATGTTTTGACTTTTTCTTAGGTTTTTGTCCCGTTTTTCAACAGTTTTGATGCTTTTTTCAATATTTGACACTTTTTTTTACATTTTCAACACTATGTAATAACTAATTATTAACTTTCACTTAAACCTCATTTATAGGAAATTATACCTATGTTTGAGTTAGAAAGCAGAACTTAGGAATATTTAGACTAAAATTAAAGGAACGGATGTTGCTGGATAATCACAGACTGGAATATGTCAACTTTATCTCAATACTATTCCAAAAACACTTCAATTGTTTTTCAAATGCTAAAAAATTGAATAAGACATCCCAAAATTAATGAAAGTAGAGTTGTACTTGGCAAAGAGCGTTGTGTGGAATCAATCATGTATTTGGGGAATTAAAAGACATAAACATTGATATAGGAAAACGGGTCAATTTGACCCAAGGACAACACTAGGGGTAAACATAGTCGCTTCTACGCCACCCGATTGTTTGGTCTGATTGGTTGAAGGATTGTCCAATTGTGCTATTGCGAGTCATTTGAACTATGCCCGTTGGTCACATCTTGTGCAGAGGAAATTAGAGAGCAGACTCCCCAGACCACAACGCTCAAGCTCAAATCTATTGAGCTGGCTTGGTCTGGTGATAGCCAGACTACTCATCACCTCCGAGTCTGCCAAAATAATGGTGGGTTGTCCCTTTGGTGTTGTGAGGGAGTTGCTGCTCATGTGAAGGAGTGTAATTTTCTCAGGCTTCTCTTAATGAGTGAGGGATAGATTGGTTCGGTAATATAAGGCCCTGTAATGACTGTCACGGTGAGCTAATATATGGGGTGCCGTATACCAGTGCCGTTACAACCTTCACCCATGGTCGTGGCCGAAAGATTTCTTTGCTGTCGGCATTCAATCAATGAATTTCAAGAAGGTGTAATAAGATCCGAAACAAGATCTGTTATTTGAGATCTGAGTCAAGTCTGCACAGTCAATTGGAAGCTTTTAACAGAGAGTCTTGAGCTTATAACATGCTGTGCAGAGATCCACCCTTCTGTACTGAGTATGATACAGATACCATGTATTTATTCCACCAAAAAGCGGAGGAGGCCTATTCTAATCAGCAGATAGATATCTGATGTCCTGCGGCACTAAAGTAGTTTGGATATTACCCAAAGTTGTTAGGGTCAACTAGGGGCTGGGCCATATGATATTATAAACATATTGTGATGTGAGGCTTTAAGAAAAGAAATGTAAGTGTTAGTAATACACATACCTCAAAACACATGCAGGAACATTCGTATAAACACGTCTTGTAGCAGACAAGCAGAAGGCAATAAAAAGTGAGTATGAGGAGAAAATATGGTAAGGGAATTTAAAAAAGGAAGGGACACATGAATAAGAAATGTTGAAGAGGAAGGAAAGAGGAGCAAGCTTGCCCAGCATGAGTCTAGGTCACGCATCATAGTAAATATACACTGTCGAGACTGAAAAACTGTCGTCTGTTGGTGGAATGCTAGTCTCTGTGGGTCTCCGTGGGTTCTCTTAAAGTCTGAACTTCACACCCTGCGGCACCCATGATTCCCATAAAACCTCCTTATCATCCGATGATATCATTCCGAATGTGCATGCTGGTTGCGGCATCTACGGGGGTTTGTGAAAATGACCACCCATGTGTTTTGTATGCAGCGGCGGTGTGTGTGTGTGTGTGTGTGTGTGAGGTGGTGTACCGTACTGCCATGCAGATACATGAAGTAGTGGAACGACTGAACGTGAGATGTCTGCAGCTTTGCTGATACAGATCTCCCCTGCAGGCACGCTGCCTGGCTGGTCCCCTCCAAGCGTTTTGCAGCTCATCATAAATAATGTGCTTGTCGTGCTGTGGAGCTTTCTATAAGATCTGACGCACAAAATGGTAGACAATGAACCTACAATGCAACAGCCTGTCCTCTCAGACACTGTGTTTAGGTTAAAGCAAATGAATAAATGGATATTGTCAGGATTAAACGTTATTGCACCTGCCCTGCAGAAATGTTCTAGAGCAAAACACTCTGCTCCAGGGCGCCAGCATTTTTATTTACTGCTCTCACACGGAGCTCCTTTAGTGATGTTTAATTATCACAGCTTCATCAAAACACACAATCTGTGAATTTGTTTTGATGTACCCATCCTCTCCCAACTTCTCTATCTATCTGTGTGTGTGTGTGCGCATATGTGTGTGTGTGTGTGTGTGATGGTGTTATATCGGAACTGCTGCTATAGTCCCCGGGGTGGCACAAACAGATGAATGACCAGACACACCACACGCACACACGCACAACACGTGCCTGCCGCGGCGCACACACACACACACACACACACACACACACCACACACACAATGATGACTGACCCCTGTGGCACCGTTTGAGTGCCTAAATACCAATGTTGCTTCGCTCCTGGTGCCACTCTTGCAAGGTCAGTGATAACACCTTATTACTTTCTCTCTCTCTCTCTCTCTCTCTCTCTCCTCTTTCTCTCTCTTTCTCTTGCAGCCCCCTAATACACCACTGTGTATTATCCCAAGAGCCATACATACATGATGCACAGTGGCCTGCACACAGAATCAAATCTCACATCACTTGCTTCCATCTAGTATGCATAGTGGGTAAACTGCAACACTAACTGTCATATCTTCCTGAAACACAAACACACCACACACACACACACCACACACACCACCGCACACACCATTTCTGTACTATGTACCAATGGCATGCCTCAAAAGAGTCAGGTGGTAAAGCAAACCATTCCTCCACGTGGTTACCATGGGGACCCGCCACACACGCACAACCAAACACACAAACACACACTGCCACTGACTTAATGAGATTTGTGAACGCGGCTTCTCTATGTGAATTTGTGATGGCACTAGATGGTGCTTTCTGTACAACAAAGCTCATACTAAAGCTTCATTTGGCATCGCTACCATGGATGCTGAATATATAAAAATAATAAATGGTCCTCAGCCATAACAATGGTGTGTAAATTCCGGCATTTCCGGCATTACGGTACGCGTACTCGACTCCATTTTCCTGTGCCTCCTGGGTGTGTTGGTTGCGTGGTGGTTGCTCTGCTGCTCACGACATTACCAGTTCAGTTTGTTAGATTTGCTATTACAGCGGCTAACTGTCCGCTAAACACTTATTCTTATAGCAGTTCTGCCTAAGCACTCACATATCTTCTCATTTTTTAGCGACTTTTGTTAAATAACAGCTGTTTTAACGCTTGGTAGCTAACGCTACCTTACTTTAGCTAGCTGCTAACGACTTTAGCTTAGCAGTTAGTTATGCGCCCCCCCTCTCCGACTTTCTCCTGCTCGGTGTGTGAGATGTTTAGTTACTCCTCTGCATCCTTAGCGGTGATGGCGGTGGAACAAGTGAGTTTATTTTTGGACGTGGCGGCGAGGTAGTAAGTTAGAAGTCCGGATCCGCACCATGACAGATCAGTCGTCAGTTACTGTAGCTAACCTCCCCCCGGTAGTCAGCACGGGCCGGCCTGAGCCTGAGTTAGCCTCTGGTAGTTCCTCGCGAACTCCGGAGCAGCCAGGACATAGTTGGCTGGGTTACTGTGCGAGGACGAGGAAAAGAGACAGTCGTAAGCTTTCCAAGGCGTCGGACCGCCACCAGCCTGTTAGCGTTTCTAACAGATTTTTCCCCACTCACAAACCCCCCCGCTGAGAAACCAACTCTGGTTATCGGCAGCTCTATTCTGAGAAACGTGAAGTTAGCGAAGCCAGCAGCGATAGTGAAGGCATACCGGGGGCTAGCGCGGGCCGACGTGAGTCTTATCTGAAACTGCTGGCTAAGGATAAACGTAAAACAGCAAGATTGTTATTCACGTTGGCGTTAATGACTCCCGTTACGGCAACACGGAGGTTACTAAGATTAATGTTGAATCGGTGTGTACATTCGCGAAGTCAATGTCGGACACCGTAGTTTTCTCTGGACCCCCTGCCAAAAATAACCAGTGATGACACGTATAGCCGCATGTCCGTCATTTCGCGCTGGTATCGACGGTGGTGTCCAGATAATGATGTGGGCTTTGTGGATCACTGGCAGTCTTTCTGGGAAGACCTGATCTGATTCGGAGAGACGGCATTCATCCCACTGGACTGGAGCAGCTCTCATTTCTAGAAACATTGACAAGTGTATTGGTGGACCTAATCCTTGACAATCCATAGTTGGGACCAGGGGCAGAGTCCCAGTCTAACACACTTCTCTGCTCTTTTATTCCAGGTGTTACCTAGTAAAAATCCATAGTGACGGTGGTCTGCCCCCCGACCATTAAAATTATTTAAATCAAAGGTAAACAGAAGAGGAGCTGTGCATGAAAACCTCATAACAATTAAAACCACAAGTCAATAGTTCAAAGAATAGGAGAATTAAATGTGGACTCTAAACCTCAGATCTCTCTCTTCTAGGGGTACTAGTAATGAATAATATCAGATTCTAATATTGAATTTATTTTGTCTTACTGAAACCTGGCTGAGTAATGGAGAATATGTTAGTCTAAATGAGTCCACCCCCCCCAGTCATATTAATACTCACATTCCTCGAGGCACAGGCCGAGAGGTGGAGTTGCAGCTATCTTTGATTCCAGTCCTACTATTAGCTCTAAACCTAAAACTAATTATAACTCATTTGAAAGTCTTGTTCTTAGTCTTTCACACCCAAGTTGGAAATCAATGCAACCAGTTCTATTTGTTATAGTGTACCGAGCACCTGGTCCATACTCTGAATTTTTATCCGAATTTGCAGAGTTTCTATCGAACTTAGTGCTAAAAACGGACAAAGTTATTATTGTAGGGGATTTTATATTCATGTGGACGATGAGAATGATAGCCTTAGCACTGCGTTATCTCTCTATTAGATTCCATTGGCTTCTCTCAAAGTGTACATAAACGACTCACCGTTTTAACCACACCCTCGATCTTGTTCTGGTATATGGTGTTGAAATTGAACATTTAATAGTGTTCCCACAGAATCCCTTCCTATCTGACCACTGTTTGATAACTTTGAGTTATACTGCTGAACTACACGCCGTTAGGCAAAACATCCTATACAAGATGTCTATTGATAGTGCTGTAGCTAAATTTAAGGATACGATTCCGTTAGCATTAATTCATTACCAGTCCCAAAGTAACGGAACTCCTATGCTATTAGTCCCTCCCAAATCGATCATTTTGTTGATAGTGCAGCAGGCTCGCTACGAATGACTCTAGACTCTGTTGCCCCTCTCTAAAAAAGAAGATATAAAACAAAGAGGTTAGCTCCATGGTATAACACTGAACTCGCAAATTAAAGCAAATATCGCGGAAACTTGAGAAGATCTGGCGCTCCACCAAACTGGAAAATTCTCGTTAACCTGGCAAGATAGTCTTAAAACGTATAGGAAGGCCCTCCGTAATGCCAGAGCAGCGTACTACTCGTCATTGATAGAGGAAAATAGGAACAACCCCAGGTTTCTTTCAGTACTGTAGCCAGGCTAAAGAAGGTCACAGCTCTACTGAGCCAAGTATTCCCATAGCTCTTAGTAGTAACGACTTTATGAGGTTCTTCAATGATAAAATTATAACTATTAGAAGCAAAATTCACCAAGACCTGCCTTTAACTGGCACTGACTTATCTCTAAACTCAGGAACCTTAGAAACAGCTGTAAACCAGATACATGTTTTGACTGCTTTGCTTCACTTGATCTTTATCAATTTAATTCCATATTTCTTCATCTAAGCCATCAAACTGCCTCTTAGATCCCATCCGACTAGGCTACTTAAAGAGTTTTACCATTAGTCAACACTTCCCTACTAATATAACCAATTGGTCTTTATTAACAGGCTATGTACCACAGCACTTTAAAGTAGCTGTAATTAAACCTCTTCTGAAAAAGCCAAACCTTGATCCAGATGTTTTAGCCAACTATAGACCTATATCCAACCTTCCATTTCTCTCTAAGATTTTGGAAAGCAGTCGCCAAACAGCTGTGTGACTTTCTGCATAGCAACAGCTTATTTGAGGATTTTCATCAGGATTTAGAGTTCATCATAGCACAGAGACAGCACTTGTGAAAATTACTATGACCTCCTAATTGCTTCAGACAAAGGACTTATCTCTGTACTTTGTTATTAGATCTTAGCGCTGCATTTGATACCATTGACCATTATATCTTATTACAGAGATTGGAACATTTAATTGGCATAAAGGGACGGCTCTAAGCTGGTTTAAGTCTTATTTATCAGATCGATCTCAGTTTGTTAATGTTAACGATGAATCCTCTGTGCACGCCAACGTTAGTCATGGAGTCCCACAGGATCTGTGCTCGGTCCATCCTGTTCACTTTATATATGCTTCCTTTAGGCCAGTATTATTAGGAAACACTCCATAAACTTCATTGTTATGCAGATGATCCAATTATATCTTTCAATCAAGCCGGATGAACTAATCAGTTAGCTAAACTTCAAACGTTGCCTTCAAGATATTAAAACCTGGATGACCTGTAATTTTCTAATGTTAAACTCCGATAAACTGAAGTTATTGCTCTCGACCCAAGCACCTTCGTGACGCACTATCCAAAGATAAGTTACTCTGGATGGCATCACCCTGGCTCCAGCACCACAGTGAAGATCGGAGTCATCTTTGATCAGACCTGTCCTTTAATTCCCATTTAAAGCAAATTTCAAGGATCGCCTTTTTTCACCTACGTAATATTGCAAAAATCAGGAATATCCTGTCTAAAATGATGCAGAAAAACTAGTCCCATGCATTTGTTACTTCTAGGTTGGATTACTGCAATTCTCTGTTTATCAGGCTGCTCGAAAAAATCCATAAAGACTCTACAGCTGATCCAGAATGCTGCGGCACGTGTTCTGACAGGAACCAGGAAAAGAGATCACGTTTCTCCTGTTTTAGCTTCCTCTGCATTGGCTTCCTGTAAAATTTAGAATAGAATTTAAAATCCTTCTTCTCACCTACAAAGCTCTTCATGGTCAGGCTCCTCTTATCTTAAAGAGCTTATAGTACCTTACAACCCTAGGAGAGAACTACGCTCCCAGAATGCAGGTTACTGGTGGGTTCCTAGAGTCTCTAAAAATAACACGGAGCCAGAGCGTTCAGCTATCAACTCCTCTCCTGTGGAACCAGGTTCCAGTTTGGGTCCGGAGGCGACACCGTCCCACATTTAAGAGAGGCTTAAGACTTTCCTTTTGATAAAGCTATAGTTAGGGCATAGAATCGAATTGTTAGGGAGTAGTAGTTAGTCACATGTTTTCAGATTTATCATCATACATATAACTAAAGGGAGACTTGGCATACAGCCCTATCCGGTTGGGGAGAGTTCTGGGCCCGGCCGGCTGGAGCTCTCTTTACCCTCGTCTCTCTTGTTTTGTTGTAATAGTTTTAGACAGCTGGGACTTATTTGATACACTGAGCTCCTCTCTCCGCCTCTATCTTTCCATCTTTCATTTATGTGCATCCAGTCCCAGAAATGCTTGTTACTACCTATTTCTGGGAGTCATTCCCCGGTCCTTATGTTCTTTTTTCCCCAGCATGTTCCCTCAGATCAGGGATGCTCCGAAATCAGGGTAGCAGCTGTTGCCATGGTTCCGCTACACGTTCTGTGATGCCATGTTCCTGCTACACTGCGGTGCCCTGCTAGTCCTGCTACGTCCTGCTACGTCCTGC